>NC_039277.1:12912384-13105049 GCF_003368295.1 Carassius auratus | reverse complement strand
TGTGCAGTGTTGGGGTTCTCCAGGACCAGGATTGGGAGCCACTGCCTTATGGGACACTTATGTGTTTAAAGAGATTTTTAATATCTAATTATCAATATTTCACATACTGTACTAAACACATCACAGTCTTAATAATCCAGTTTACACTTGGCCCCAGGACGGTCTCATCTGACACTATCAAAAGAATTCATATGACTATAGCTTGTTATTAATTACTTGCTTTCAATAATGGATTCATTTAACATTTAAGTTTACAGCATCTTTACAGAGGCTGCTTTTATGGTCTTAACAAAACACAGTGTAATGTATAAGTTGAATGTAATGTAATATTTCTGTTTTACAGGATTGTTTGAGGATAACACTGCAGTTCTCCATCATGCACAAGGACTCACCTCGTTAACTCTTTATCCCCCACACACACAGATATGGTCCCTGGATCAGTGATTAGACTTTGCAGTGGTTAGATTTTTGCAGAAGATGTAACTTTGTTTTATTTATAAGCTCATAATGAATACATTACAGAACCAGTGATGAAAACAATAGTTAAAAATAGTATTTTTCGTATTGATAAAGCATTTTGTTCTCTTTTTCAAGCTTCATACAGTAAACTTTTTAGACTTTAATTAAGAGTTTTAGTAAAGGAGATATTCATACACAGTCATCCCCTAGCTCCAGTCATGAAGTGAATTCATGATGTTATTGTCAAAGCTAGCAGGTGTTTGTTTTTCTGAACACTTTCTCTGTCTTCCATTGTTCAGACAATCAGTGTTTATTTGATGCTGTGCTGATTGAGTTTTATAGATGATATTGCACACTTGACATTTATGTCTTCATGGTGTTTTTTGTGAGTTTGAAACATTTACATTGTGTTGTATAACATTTTGGTCAATTTAATTTTTTTAATAAAATTGATCTTTTTTCCAGTGTTCTCTGAAAGACATACTGTATTTACTGTTTTGTTTTTTAATAAAAGCATTTTCATTTGCATACTGAAAATAGTTAATGTTTACAACATAACTGCCTTTTTATTCTTTATGGTGGCAAAAACGAGCTTGGTGACAGAGGATGCAGTGTAGTAATTTGGGCATGTTGTCTTTAAATGAGTTTGACATATCAATAAATAATGGAAGATCCTTACAAAAATATGCATGTTTATTATGCTTTATGTATTTATTTGTTCATTCATTCATTCATTCATTTATAATTTCTGTTTTTATTCCTAGGGTTCAAATGTTAGAGAATGGTAAATCACAGAAACACAAATGTGAACAATTTTAACTTTAAAACACAATGTAATATACAATGTAAATTTTAGAAGCACGTCATTTGATTAGTAAATATATTTGTCTTTGGTCAAAAAAAAATATATACAAATCTTAAAAATGTGTCTTATATTTAATGAGAGGAATCTATCTGTTGGATACAACTGCGACTGCTGGGCATGTGCACATCAATATTGCCCAATTTTTGTCAAGCTGAACAACGGAGGAAGGTGAAGACGTTAATAAAACAGAATCTAATAAGTAGCAAGCTTAATCTATTGTTAACCGAATCTATCCCTTCAGCCGAAAAACGAAAGACATCTGTCATACATGGATAAGGAAGTGTGACGCTGCTGCTCAGCTTAGATGTCATTGGCTATGACTTTTCAGGACAGTCTGTGGTTGGACTATCTTTTAACCCATATTAAACAGCGCATCATGTTAAAAAGTATGTTTTGCTCCTATCATCACATTAGTAATATATTAAGTCAACAATGAAGTGTTGCTATCTTGAGAAAAATGACATCTTTAGCGAGATCCTAATCCTAACCCTAAGCATAACTTCAATGAACTACAAAAAACAGCCCCCTAGTGTTGCCTTTCTATAGATAGAACGACGGAGGCTTGTGGGTAATGTAGTTTAAAACTTTTTATTAACGAAACTAAATAAATTATTTATTTTAAGGTAAACTGGATATCTAAATATGTTTATTGTGCAAACATCTGTGATATATTTGAGAGGCAGGCTGAAATGTGGTATTTTACAGTGAGCAATATTTAAAATGCCTTTATGTCAGCTTTCCATTTATTTCTGAAAACTGAGCTCAACATTATTTTATCAGCATAGCATAAGTAATAATCCTGCCCATTTTCTCTTTGATATGTTAATTGGACTCTGATTTACAGCCATGTGAAATGCACAGTTTTGGGCTCTTCCGGGGGGTGCTACTGGGCCCCTGGGGGTAGAAGGGCAGTAAAACCTACATATATGTATTCTCCTCATCATGAACAACAAACTGAGCTGAGTCACATTTATATCTGACAGTTTTCACAGTCCTCTGTTTTCTATTCTATTCATCATGGCTATTAAACCTTTTGACAGGACATTGTGAGGCCATCTGATGAAACATGGAAAAATTTGAAAGAAATGATTTAATAATGAAAATAATAGATTATTTCTTTGATTTTTGAAGTAAATGGCAAGAAATATAATGGATGAACCTGCAACAACTTGCCATTATCTATTCCCCACTGTAAAGCAGTAATCAAGGACAATGTATACACATTGTGATACTTCACTATTACACAAGGACAAATTCATGCAGTGCTAAGAATATTAATTTATATATATATATATATATATATATATATATATATATATATATATTAGCATTATATATAACTAATTAGCCGAAATCAGTGTAAAAATGTCCTCCTCACCCCCGTATCTTGCTCCTCAGGTGCTGGACATCAGTAATGTGCGTGCTCTTGGTTTTAATGCAGTACAAGATCCACGTTGATCATTCCTGCTACATTCTCAGTTATCCCTTAAGTGTTTGTAACAATAAAGCCCATGGCACCATCTTGTAATGCAGAATAATTAATCTCGTAACTCCCTGTATTTCACAAAAAATGTGCATATTTGTTACTAAAATATAAAAAATTACTTTCTGGTGTACTGATGTCCCAGATGTTATTAATCCGATCAAAAATGTTCATGTCTTAAATAAAAAAATAATCCCAATAATTAATATGTCGTTTTTCCAAGTCTAAAATAAACACATATGAGCCTACCTAGTAAAATGATGTATTTACCAAGAATCTTCAGAACACAATATTCACCATTTTCATTTTATTGAAGCATAGACTATAAAGTTGATAAAGTAGCATCAAGACAAATAAGATTCAATGAAAATAATTATCATCAAAGATACATTAACCTCATATATAAATCAGTTCACACGGATGAGTGATGAAATGTCCTTAAAAGTCACACAGTCCCATCCAGTCAACTGTGATACAGATCATGTGATACATATAAGACATGAGATACTGTTCCAGAAAATAATGATTCCTTATCATCACATCTAAACTGGTTTCATCTCCCCATCGTGTTCTTCTTCTCTCGTGTCTGGAAACAGTTTGTGGTTGATGTCCAGCACTGATGTGGTGTAGCTTGTTCTCAGCCAGAGGATCTCTCAGTCCTAACATCCCAGACCTGGTCAAAGTGAAACACACAATGCAGAAGAAGTTGTTTAATGGACAGAGAGCGCAGCTTATGTTCTGTGTGGTTTTAGCAGGGTGAGCAACTATGACCCTTGTAGTACTGTACACTTACCATTCTTCAAGCTGTTTTGAGACCTTTTGAGAAGCTTTTTCTCTGAAGAGAATTTACCACATCCTCTTCTTTCTCTCCTTTCAAGAGCATCACTTGGTCAAAACCCCTCATTTGGCTGATGAGATCATCTGTACAAATTAAAATACTGCAATAAATATGTCATTCTGCAAGAATTAAGAAAAAGTTACAGAAGCAAAGGTCTTGCTCATGAGACATTAGCATGTGTAGTTCTCAGAGACTCTAGAATTCATCTATTGTTGCAGTAAATGTGTTTTTTCCCTCTAGAATCTTTCTCCAAAGTTCCTGACTTCTCTCACAAATGTGTTTTAGTCGGTGCAGTGTAAGGCCTGGCTTCAAACCAATCAACTATCAATTCACAATTTATAACATAACATTTACAAAACAATGAAATAATGTCAATTGGTGTTTATATCAACTAAAACCAATTTCATGATACTTGTCTGCTTTTAAAACAGGTGGTGTGTTTTTAAAAACATAATATTAAAAATGTCCAGTCACACTTTGCTAACATGCTGTAATTGTAATAGTATAAAATGAAATCAAGGCTGACATGACCAGTTCTGTGAGAGATCATCATAAAATGTTGTATAACATTGCTTCAACACACACATACCAGAGGACTTCTGTTTGTTTGAGCACAAGATGGCCGTCTTCATTTCTCATCCTGAGCAAATAATTTCCTTGGTCTTCCTTCTCTTCTGTGAAACAAGAAAATCTCTACTTACTCTCTGTCCAATTAATATTGCTCATTAAACATAATTAAGTTAATTTAAAGTAAGATTCAGACCAGAGCATTTGATGAGTAAATGTTGATCAAAAAATATTCTAAACAAATGTACCTGGGAAGAGCTGATCATGGCAAGATTCGCTGAGACTCAGTAATAGCTCTTTTAGGTTTTAGGAAGGTTTGTGAGGGTTGGCTCTTAAAATAGCTGTTGAGCTCGATATTTTAGACCTGAAAAAGAAGAACAGCATTATCTGGAAAAAATCCTGTAAGACAGAAGGAAGGACATATTATTAATTACGTGCAGCTTGTACATTACACCTCTGTAAAGATGCTGTATAATTAAATGTTAAATGAATCCATTATTGAAAGCAAGTAATTAATAACAAGCTATAGTCATATGAATTCTTTTGATAGTGTCAGATGAGACCGTCCTGGGGCTTGTACAATATCATACAAGTGTTAAACTGGATTATTAAGACTGTGATGTGTTTAGGGATCTTTTTTAAGACTTTGACCATGTTCAGATACCCACACTTGCAGTCTTGGCCACTTGAGAGTGTGTGTACATGACAGTGTGTGCACAAGACTGTCCCCGGTCTTAATAATGCCAAAGCACAGCGTCCTTAACACACACTAAACCTCTCCAATACTGCTCCGGAGCGCTATACAAAGCTTAGTGTATCCCATCATGCATCATGTTTTGGAATAAATCGTCAGACTTTTTGCCGAGATCTCACAAGAGGTCATGGAAAGCTGTCCAATGTACAGTATGTGAAATATTGATAATTAGATATTAAAAATCTCTTTAAACACATAAGTGTCCCATAAGGCAGTGGCTCCCAATCCTGGTCCTGGAGAACCCCAACACTGCACATTTGAGATGTCTCCCTGATCAAACACACCTGATTCAACTCATCAGCTCATCAGTGAAGACTCCAAGGCAGATAAGAGAGACGCCAAAACCGTGCAGTGCTGGGGTTCTCCAGGATCAGGATTGGGAAACACAGTCATCAGGTCATGAAAAGTTTGACACACACTTGTGGTCATCATGCTCACTCGAACACTAGGCCAAATACAGGAAAGACGTCAAATAAGTAATCAAGTGGTCAAGTGAAAAGATGGCAAGTGTGGGTATTTGGACAGTGCAACAGTTTAAGAAACAACAAATGCTGTACAAATTATAACAGCAGGAATTTTTGATAAAAGAGACAAACTATCACAGACTTACTGCTGCAAATATCTGCCTCCGCAGCTTTCTGTCTTCTCCATTTCTGAAGGAATCCCTCTCCAGAAACACCACTGGGCTGACTGCCTTTACGTCTTTTCAGCTAAAAATATAAATAATAAAAAAGGGGAGAGAAAATAAAATTGAATTATATACAGAACGTTAATAATGATCTGTGAGCAAAATATTTATATATATATATATATATATATATATATATATATATATATATATATATATATATATGAAAATAAATAAATATATATATATATATATATATATATATATATAAAATATATATATATATATATATATATATAAAATATATATAAAATATATATATATATATAAAATATATAAAATATATATATATATATATATATATATATATATATATATATATATATATATATATAAACTGATATGAATGAACTGCAAGATGGAAAAATACATGTTTTATTATTTATTTTTAATTTGATTTTTTTTTTTTTTTTTTGGATTCACATTAAAAGGTATTAAAAGCATGGTACAGAACACATGATTACTGTGATATCTGTCATATAAAAGCACATAAAAACACTAGCATTACAGTGATACAAACATAGCTGGTTTGGTGATTATTGTATTGTTGTATTGATTATTAATATATCATAGTAAAACTACAGTTACAGTTACTAATGTCCCATTTACTGTGTTTTAACTTCACATTTCATTTATTATTGTGTCGTGATTACCATGATTTTACTACAAATACAACTTACATCATTGATCCTGAAATTAATAATAATATAAAACGGAATCGAAGGTCTATGGTACGTCACGTGACAGATAGAGTTTAATCACACTAATTAGCAGCTGTGTTCATTTATTTAAACGCAATGAAACTCAAAGACAGCCGCGGATGACCGATATAATACAGCGATTAAACATATGGCACTAATCTGATTAATAAAGAAGACAGAATACATTTGATAAAAGGCATTAAAAGAGCGTATATACGACTACTCACCCAAACTGTGGAACTGATAGCAAGTATCGCGCGATGTGTGCTGAATGAGACTTCTTGAACGTGATTTCATAGCGATAAACATCTCATGTCCTCGTGTCGAATTCTGACGCCAAAAGTTTCCCACTGAAAGCAATGAAGGTCGTAGTGCTTCGATAGTCGACGCTGAGAGGCACATTTGGCGTCATAAAAGTGACGCTAGGGGCGCTTGACCATGCTTCGGTTTTTGACGCCTTTGGAGTGAGAATGGGTTGGCTCTTTAGACCAGGTTTTCATTTAGAATGTCTCCATATTTTGTTGTGTTCATCTTTCCTTCCATGAACAGTCCCTGCCTCTGACAAAAAAAACAAAACAAAAAAAAAAAAAACAGTTAAGGTGACATTGCATACTATATAAAACAGTACACATATTTAACTTTAAAATTCTAGAAATCATAGGACAATCCTGCATGCTTCAGGAGATGCCAGACATGATAGAGGAAGACTGAGAAAAATCACTTCAGTGAAGTCTGACAAACAGTGTAACATAATTCCTGAAACATTTTTTCTTTCTTTCAATAATTGCATTTAAAAATATCAAGCTGTGGCTGTAATTTCTGAGTAGTTTAAACTCAATTAATGAAACTTCTGAAGGCACTGTTTCATTTGAGAATGATTCATATATAAACAGTGCTGCAAACAGGAAAAACACATTACCACAGAAAGCTGTCTCAATTTAGAGAGCACAATAAAACTCACTTTTAAAGCTCTTCATGTTTTTATACACATAACCCACTTTTCTTAAATGCTTAAGAAAATGTATAATTAGCTTTGATAACCCATAATCGGGACTCCATACATTGTGATCAAAACTTCTGCTGATTTGAACTGTCCAGAGGCTATTGGATTGAACACTTCTCTTAATTCGTGGTGTTTTGAGTGGATACAGCTTCTCCAGATGAGCTATAGTTTCAAGTCAGACGAACCGATAACATAAAGAACATTCCCAATCTTTGAAAAAAATGCAACCATCTCCTTGGACACCTATTGTACACATAATGTATAAAGGAATTACAATCCAATGGGAAAAACACACACCCATAAACAACCTTATGACTCCCCAAATAACCCAATTCTCTCTAAATTAAGACAACAATGCCAAAGTGACTAATTTGCCAGTCTTAATAAAAGCAATGACCTTCTTAGAATAAACAGGCCTGCAAGTAAACCTGGCACCATCTTTGCACTTTGCAGACCAAGCAGCTTTTCATTTTTTTGTGGATACACAGAAAGAACATTTTAAACAGTGCTATTATTAAAAATAAATAATTGGTTTTATGAGTGGTGATAATGTATTTTGTGGATACAGAATATTGTTGTTTTATCACACTTAGTATATACTGTTTCTCTCCAACCAATCTTATATTATGTGTGAACTTTGAGAATGACCATGCATGGATGAACACTTAATTGTAAATTCTTTTCTTGTGCAACATACAGAGAGGTTGCATAATGAAAGAAAACATGTATTGTGTTCTTTATAATTAAATAATACAAATTAGTATGTTAAAAGTATGTTAGTATTTACAAGACAACTGCAGAGAAAGATTCTGTAGAAAAACAATGCATTTTAATATAAACACAGTATAATACAGTCACAAAAGCATTACAGAAAGCCTCCAAGACAATATTATAAATAATCTCAGCACTTTACACTTGAACCACAGTTATGTTCTACATTAAAGTACATTTCTTAGAGGATGAACAGACAGTCTCTGGGTCAACAAAGAATGAATCCTGCTTCGAATCTCTTTAGTTTTCAGTGAGTAGAGGATGGGATTCACGCACGGTGTGAGGAGGGATGACAAACACAAGCTCACCAGACCTACATTGGGGTTCCAAATAATTCCAAAAAATGTAAAACTGAAGATGATTACAATAGGAATGAAGAAAAGAGCCACTAATATAAGGTGCTCTGTGCACGTGGCCAGCGCCTTATAACGGCTCTGATGGTTTTTCATTCTGAATACAGCGGTCAGTATACCGATGTAGGTCAAGAAAATAAAAACCAAAGGTACAGTAATGAAGAGCATAGTTAAAGCAGTGGCATAGTTCCATTGAGGTGTCGTGTCACCACAAGCAAGAACTAAAACAGGAGCGTAATCACAAAAATAGCTGTGGACCTCAAGAGAGCCACAAAAGGACAGGGTTGGGATGGATGTAACAGCATAGAGAATTATAACAATAGAAAAGAACCAAACTGCACTGATTAAATAAGCCATTCTGGAGTTTGTGTTTATAGATTCCTGTCTTAAAGGGAAACAGATCGCGATGAACCTGTCATAAGAAAGAATACATAAGGAAAATGGTTCAAGAGATAAGAAAGTATAGTAAGTGTACATTTGCAGAAGGCACAGTTTAAATGGCACAAAATTGTCTAGAAGAATGTAAGTCTTAATCATGCCAGGCACAAGAGAGGTGCTGAGAATAAGATCAACCAAAGCCAGATTACCAACGGCCATGAACTTTGGGACATGCAGACGGTGGTCATAGAAAATGATGGTGATCAGAAATACATTGCATGTGACTGTGATCACGTAAACCACAGTGAGGAACATGACATAGATATTACTGTAAGACATTGAACTCAAGGCAACAATGTAAAATCCTGCAGGCTGAATGATGGAGTTGCTGGCATTTTGCATGGCCGTCCTTTTCTTACGACCCAGCTTCCTTGCAGTGTGCTTTGCTTTTTGTGAGTGAGAAACCAAATACCTGCGAAAAACAGTCACAAACAGTCTGTGCTTCACAAATCACCTTTAAAGTCTGTATTATTTGAGGACATAAGCCCTTATGACATTCAACCAGAAATATGATAAAGAAACTTCCTACATTGAACATATTACAGTGACTGATTATCATACATACATGAAAAAAAATGTCGTAGAGGTTTGTGGATAACAAACCACGGTTTTTGTCTCCGCTTCGCAGTTCTGGATCACTGTGAATCCTGGATGTGAACTTGAGAACATTTTGGCCAATATATGAGCCAGTTTTTCCTCCAGAGGTATCATTAAACAGAAAAGAACCTCTGCTACTGTATCTAATAGTCTTGAGAGAAAAGACATTCATTAGTGATTTTTACTTCATTAATGTGAGATTAATGATGGTGTAACTAATTAGTCTGTTTATGTTTTGTGTTGTTTTTTAAACAACAAAAATCCCTGGAGGCATGATTCAAAGGCGGCATTATGAACTAAATAACACTTTAGTAGGAAAATCATATAACAAAAACCTAAGATTGAAATGCTTTAAAAACATTCATTTTATAATATGAAGTCAAATCAAAGAAATAAATAAAAATCTAAGAATTAACAAAAATGATAAAACACAAGCAAGGCATTCTTTAGAAAATACCAGATGTGCAAGTGAAGACTGGGAAAAGATAATAACTTAACACGACTGCACTTCAGAGATGTGTGAACACAGCTTTACAATTTACACAGCTTGACTGATTGAGGTGTTAAATTGACATTAATCCTGAAACCCTTTCTTCGTATCATAATAAGTAGATTTAGAGATATCAAGCTGTTGCTGTAATTTTGGAGTCATTTAAAATGAACGAATTTGAGTTGCCTGAAGGCACCGTTTCATTTGGAAATAATAATGCTACATTAATAATAATGCTAATAATGCAAACAGTGCTGCCAGGGTAAAACACATCACCATAGACATAATTTCTTAATTTAAATAGTATTTAAACTCGTTTAAGCAAGCCAAGTATGTTTACTATTAACCATCAAGACTGGATGGGCAGGCAAACTTGTGAAATAATAATTTTAATGTATTTCAGTTTTAAGTCTGACAGTGTTCAGACAAACAGGAAACAGAATGTTATAATGACTTGTTATGTGTTATGTAAAAAATTTTTAAAGGTATATTTTTGCCTTTTTTGTTAAATAAATAGGACATTATATATTAACAGAAAACAAATGGGATAGAGAGAAGGGGGACAGGATTGGGAAAGGACCATGAGCTGGGACTCAAACTCGGGTCCCCTCTGCCCACAAGGCTATTGGTGCCAACCACACTGCACGATTCCAGCACCGATTATTACTCGCCAACAGTTTTGTGACAGTTGTGCAGTGCGTATTGTTAGAGTGAAGCACAAATTTGCCCTTAATGCTCCTGAGATATTTAGGCATGCTAAATATCTGTCCATGACTCATGCAGTGTGAAATGTGTTTTGACTGGAAATTACATCAAAGTTCAGAGTCATAAACTTGCAACAGAACATCAACAAGCATGACTTTAGCAGGCAACCATTTACTCCTTCATATTCTTCCTTTTTTATTTTTATTTTACACTGCAAATCAGTGCTTATATCGCAAGCTTCCTGCTGGCTACAATTTTTAACAGAAAGAAATAACGTCTCCAAAAAGAACAGTGTGCTCTTACATTATTTTTTATATCACTTCTTGCATGTGTTTGGTTGTGAAAAATTTGTGGACTAGACAGAGTTGTCAGCGATTCTTCCACTGAACAATTGTGTAATATGAGCACACAAAAGCAACTAGATGATTCCCCAGACAGTTGTGAAGTGTGAAATGAACAGTGATCCGACTATTCTGAAAATCATGCAGTGTGATCCCGTCATACAGACAGAAAATCTCCTTGTAAATGCTTCAATATGTTCCATATGTAAAATGACACACATAAACAACCTAAACCTGACTGAGGAAGAAAAAGAGACTGCATAATAAATTTGTTTCAGCACAAGTCCTAAAACAGCTTAATTGCTTGATGTGTTAAATCAATCCTGAAACTTTTTTGAGATGCCTGAAAGCACTGTTTCGTTTTAGAATCATAACACTTCATGAACAAACAGTATTGTTACAGTAAAACACATTACCATAGACATGTCTTAATGTAATATAAAAGGCATTTCCAGTTCCAGTTCCATTTTTTGTTTTTTTTTATCCTCCTTATCCACTTTTTAAATAAAGAAACACAAATGAAATGTTTATATAAAGTCATTTTTGCTTAACATTATGTTTGAATTGGATAACTGAAGGTCAGCAGCAAAGACACTAAAGAACTATAGTAACAACACGGTACACACAACACCTCTGCACTTACTGCAGATATCTCTCAACATGGGGATGGGAAAGCTGTCAGTCAGTAAATGGGTAGTTACTTATTTGAAAAAGCAACTCAATTAAACAATTAAACAGTAATGCATTACTTTACTAGTTACTTGAAAAGTAATCTGATTACATTACTTGCATTGCTTTACCCCCAACACTGATCAGGACTTCCACTGCATAAGGGATTTGCGCTGTCTGGATTGAGGCTATATTGGATTGACCAAATGTCTCAACTCAATCTGTTTTGAGTTTTCACATCTTCTCCAGATGAGTGAATGTTTCCAGTCTGACATTGGTCAGACAAACAGAACTGAATGACCATTTTTTTTGGACTTGGAAATGCAGCCATCTCCTTGTAAATTGGCACCAACTGTATACATACTGTACAAAGAAATGACAATCCAATGGGAAAAACACACCCATAAACAACCTGATTCTCAAATTAGTGACTAATTTGTTATTTTATCTCATTAAGGCGATTCTTAAACAGAAACAATCAGGTCTAGTCTGTGTGAATGCTTTCTTCTCTAATTAACCCCAGGCTGCTCTCATCTCATGAGGGTCAGGGCTAATGACTTTAGAGGAGACGCAATGTAAACACAACAATGCTTGTCCTCGGAGCGAGTTAATTGATCTCCCCAGTCTAAAAGACGACATAATACTCTCAGAACTTCAATGAAAATAAAGAAAATGAGAGAGAAAGCCCCTAGTCATTAACAAGAAGATTCATTTGGTTTGTAGGATCCAAAATTTAAGAAGTCAACTGAGGTTAACAATGATCATCAGATAGAGATAAGCTTTTCTCCTGTTATGATTATTTAAAATATTGAGAGTTGGCTGCAGTGATGTATGGAGAGAAAAATCAGATGTGAATATAAATGAGATGTTGCATCTGCCACCTTGATTTTGCTTTAATTGAAACTCCAGTTAGACAGCAGCTGACATCTGCCTTCAATATCTCTCCAAACCTTCAAATATATCTTCTTTGGAAGCTGCTTTGGCCTCAAGATTGCTGATGAAACGATTGTTTTGTCAAGTGGCATCCCCATTACCTCTTATAAAAGACAAACACTTGAATTTCATCATGTGTGTGTGTGTGTGTGTGTGTGTGTGTTACTTAATGACCAGAGCCTGGTTAACAAAATTCCCAAAGTCACCTGTTTTCCTTTCCACAGTCACTTTCTTTAAACTTGTCAACATAAAGGTATTTTAATGAGTCTCAATTAGAGTGATGAAAACAACCATTTTCAATCCCAAATGAACAGACATTCCAATAATTAGTAAGTGCTTATGGGAGATAATGCTAATACTATAACTTGTTGTTTCCTTGAAGAAGTGCCAGATTGTTTTTAACCATTTAAAGCACTGCATTTACTGTAGATAAAAACACTCTATTATGGTTATTTATTGTGTTAAAAATTCATTTAGAGTGTATAAGGAATGCTACCTTCTGAAAAACTTCTGTATACTGTTGAAAATATGTCTAGTTGCGCGGTGGGTACTATGCTAATGTGTTCCTGGTTTGTAAAAGATAATATAGAATCATAATGGCTGGTTGAGAGTGAATTGGCACAAGACCAGAGGAGCACAAAAGACTATGGCTGGCCATTATAAGAGAAAATAGCCTATTTTGATGGGTTTCATTTTTTTATCCCTTGCTCTTTTTCTTTTTTGCTGTGGTCAGCTTTAATATTTGACCGATTCCTCAATTCTAGAGAGGCAGTGAACTGGACAAAGTCATTTTGAATTTCACTCAGGCTTACAGAGCCAATGGACTATGAGTCAGAGGCCTAACTCTTTACACACGGAGAGTGACTAACTCTGCTGGGACGCTGAGAGACTGGGGGCTGGAGTAGGTCATGTACGATTAATATGTTCATATGTGAGAAATGGAAAATATTGGGAAAGAGGATTCATCTTCTTTGTGAGGAGCTGAATATAACAGATGAATGATGCTGAGGCAGCAGGTATTCTTTCCATCTTTCGTCTAAGGCCTGAACTGATGCTATCAGCACATAATATGGACACCTGCAACTTTCTTGGCCAGCATCAGCACCACTAGTTTTGTGATATTATGAGAAACCTCAAAACACTATTATTCTGAAAAATAGTAAAATATTACCCCTGAAGGTGCAGGAACATAAAATATCCATAGTAAATATAATATTATTATTTCCCCAGAATATTAGGACTCAAATAATGTAATTTAATGTTTTTGTTAAAATAGTGCCCTTCTTTTTAATTAAAAAAATAGTTTTATAATGACTCAATAAGCAACACTGCCTTGTAGGAGAAAAATGAAAGAAGTAGTTGGCCCAAATCCTGCCATTTTCCAAAAGCATATGATTTTATCACTGGTAAAACACAAGGATAACTTGTAAAGATCACTGATTGTGACTGTCAGACTCCAAAACTCACATAAAAGTACCATAAAAGTATGATTAGTATGCATTATACTAAATCTTTTAAGTTAATTAGATTGCTTTATGTGAAAAACAGGCTGTATAGTTTAAGTCATATTTACTCAAAATCAAGTTATATAAATTTGATTTGCCACATGGTGGAAAACACATGAGAAGAAACTTAAAGTAAATCTCAGTTGTTCTCACGTCTATAGTCAGCGCACAATATTTATATAGAGAACTGAAAATTAGAAAAGTCTCCCACACACTGAGAAGTCACTTTAGCCTCTCGAATATCTGTATTGAGCAGGATACAGAAACCAATTAAAGGTTAATGAAGCATTAGAAGCATTGCAGTGAACATCAATAAAAAAAAAAACTTAATTACAAAAAAATATTTGGGCTACCTGGAGGGAAATAGATTTGCACAGGACATTTGTTTTCTTCTCAGTACCTACAGGATTTGTATCAAGGGTTGTGCTGCTGCACGACTGACCTTTTTTAAAATCAAACACCCAGTCATAAGGAACCTAGTAATTAAACCATGGGCAAATGAAGCAGGCTCGGGGGCGAGACTCGGGATTTATAGGACGTCAGCTTGCCCCTTATAGATATGACCCTGATGGGATTAATCCCAGCTCTGCTATAATTATGTTACAGATTTGTCTTGAGTCATGCCTCTGTTCTTTTATTAGCAGCAAATTGTCTCTAGCTATCATCAGTATTGGGGAGAGATATCCTCTAAAGAGAGAAAGAGATTGAGAGGAAAAATTGTGTACATATAAACTATATTTGAAAGTTTTCAATAAAATCCCACTTACTGTAAGAAACTACCAGATGTTTCACTGCAATCGAATTATGTTTGAATGGAGAAAAAAAAAAGATTTTCTCTCAGCCTGAATTTCCTCATTCTGTTGCCTTTATTTGACATTCTCAATGATAAAATCCAGACAAAATGAAGCATAAGTAAAAAGACCCAAAAATAATGACCCATACATAAAACACAAACAGAGCAGTCAATGAGGATATCTTGAGTTTTATTGAGGATGCAAGTCATTTGTTTATAAAATAGTATTATGTCACGGCTCTATAATTTAATTTCATCACAAGGTTATCTGGTCTGCATAACACTCATTCAAAATATGATGAAGTTAAGAACTGCACATTTTTGTAATGTCAAATCTCCATATGCATAATCAACTGTCTAATCAAACATTGGAGAAAAAAGGCTTATTGTGTCTCACTCTAGATCAAGAATGTATTGGCACTGTATACAGGGTTATATAGGGTAAAAAAGCTAAATTCAAAGCAGTCCTCCAGATAGTGCATATAAAGTTTTTTCATATTCACCCTATTGCAATTAAACATTCTAAAATGATATCACGAAAGTTGATCCTTTACCCATTTCATTAAATACATTAATGCCCATTTCTCAGCAGTATGAGAAAAGTTATTGTATATTTTTGCTTACATTTGTCCAGGATTTTATAACTGGACTGTTTGGTGCAATAAGTTAATGCACTGAGGAAAGCATTTGTGTTACACAAATCCTGCACTTTCATATATTATTCAGAATGGTTATTTATGTATTAGTATTTTTTTAAACTGGTAAATGTATATACAGTTAAACTTTCTTCATTCCATAGCATCTAATACAAATGAACGGTTCATCTGAGCCCTGTTGTCTTTGCTGTTTTGATTAATTTTTTGTCTAAGGATCTTTTAAAAATAGCCAACAGGCTTCCATTTACATCACATCGTGAAACATGATTGGTTACTGCTTGCAATGAGATCTGTAATACCTGGAGAAAGCTACCCATCAGCATTCCCATTCATCTCAATGGCTTGTAACCAGAAAAAAAAAAACAGCTTTCTTGATTGCTAGTCCCAGACAGGATGGAGGTACATTCCCATTTCAACATTTTATTGAAAAAATAAATAAAAATAATAATAATACACCCATGAGTGCAAGATGAGTGAAATTCCATATCTATTTCAACTATTTATTTAAAAAGTGTATCTGCTGAAAGTTAATTTTGTACATTTGTAAGGGTATGCGTGTCTTATAACTAACATACATGGGCTTAATATCTACAAAACTTTATTGTCATAGTGTTTCATCAAACAATTCGAGGAGACGAGGTCAGAAGGTTCCGCTTAAACTGCAACATTTGCTAACCTGGGATCGGAGTCCTGCTCATATCTGTAATGATACACCTCCATTTGATCCCGACAGGCCTCTCTAATGTTATTAAGCCATCTCTTGATGCCTCTTCTGTTCAAGTACAACACCATGAGGAACACAACTCCAATGAGGGCCAACACAATGCCTAGAAGCACATAAGATCGGGCATCCAAGTTTTGGCACTCCATGTCCCTCTTTTCTAGATCCATCACGTGCGTGTTCTTCCTCTTTTCGGGTTGTGCGCATTTCAGGCTATTGGAGTCTGCGCATTGGGAGCTATTCTTCAGCCAATTATAAAACTCCTTCAGTTTGTCACATTTACACTCGAACGGGTTCTGTGATAAATAGATACGTATTTCCTTGAACTCGTTTAATTTCGTTAAATTGTGACTATCCAGGGTCGCAATGGAATTATTTGTCAGTATTAATGTGGTTAAATTGAGGTTTCCAAACCCAGAAAGAGGAATTACCTCCAAACGGTTTCCAGACAGGTCCAATCTCTGAAGATTACCCAAATTATCCGTGGACAGCGCGAGGGGTAATTGGCTCGCGTCCGAGGTCATCAAACTGTTACTGAGGTTAAGATTACGTAGCTGTTCCAAGCCACAAAAGGCTCCAGGGAGCACAACCATTAAACGGTTGTGACTCAAATCTAAAGAAAGAAGTCGGGGGAGTCCACAAAACGCACATTTTTTGATCACCTGTATGTTGTTGTCCTGCAGTGACAGCGCGCGTAAGTCCGTGTCGGTCCCATTGGCTGAAAACGCTCTCTTGGTTAAAACTGAGATATTGTATCTGTATAAAGTTAAGTTTTGGATGCTTCTGGGCACTTCGAGAGGTAGTATGAGCCCTTCACAACTCACCAATCCGTCATAACGCATGTAGGTATCGTGACATTGATTAGCTTCAGCGGACAAAACAAACAAACACATCAGCCTCACGCTAAAATGGTATCGCTTTAAAGTGTGAGATGAAACGCAAAGTGGTTTTCTGTTTATTTCCATTTTAATCTGACGCGAATGTTATTCCAAAGGTTTAATGGCAGCATATGTTCTCTTCATAGTTCGGATTCACTTCGCTTCGGGAAACCGTTTCAGCCATCGAGGAAAGCAGTCCATGTGGCCAGAGAGTGTTCAGTCCGGCAGCATTTTCTCTTTCTGGAGCTCCCCTGACGACGCCTACACTAAAAGGCGATCAAGTCCAGTCTAGCAGTATCCCTGAGGTGAGCAAAACCTCGCCCACTTTCAGCGAGAGAGAGATACACAGAGCCGTGCATTTTAGAAACTTTTAAACGGGACAGCTACATGCGCTGTGGGAGAATAAAGCATGCTGCCTATGAGACTCTTCAGCAGGGGTGTAAAAATAGCAATCATAAGCATGGGTACATTCTCAAAATTTGACTCCTTAAAGGCAGGGTTACCACCTTCAGCTAGGCAAAATAAGGGATACCCACTCATGCTCAAATAATAGAGGAAGTCGTAGCTCTACAGTTAACCATATGTAAACTTGCAACATAACAACTTGATGTTATTTTAAATTAGATTATCCATAATAATAATAATAATAATTCTGCAGCTTTTACCAGTATGGGATGAATTGTTTATATGTGTGTGTGTGTGTGTGTGTGTTAACTAATTGTCTACATTTTTTTTTTTTTTTAAATGCCAAATTACATGATTTATTGTATAGCCCTATTTATGATTAATATGATAAATTAATAATGTATAACATAAAGGCCTATAATATATTAATTAATCTGGCTAATAATGTCTAAAAATATAATAATTATGTCTACTAAGTTATGATAATGTATGAAGTATATTAAGACTAACCACATTTGAATCAAACAATAGGCCTATACCTTTTAGAAGCATGGATGTGTCTGTCACTCTTAAGGTAAAAAAAAAAAAAAAAAATGAAAATTCTGTCATAATTTATCCAGGTTTTCCTTGACCTTCATAACTATTGAACACAAAACAATATACTTTGAGGAATGTAGGTAGGACAGCTGCTGATCCTCGGTAACTAGAGAAAAAATTCTATTAGATTAATTGGGGACCAGAAACCGTTTGGTTACCCACATTCTTCTTTCGATTTAGCGGCCATATTGAGCGCTGCATTACTCCCCATTCAAAACTATACGAGTGACACGTCTTGGGAATTCAACTCCATCGCTATGGAAACAAAGACGCCAAATTCCAATCACGTGAAAATATACTTCTCTCTATAAATTTGATTTCATTATAATTGTGATTTGGTAGTATTAAACGGTGTACAATAGCTTTGTTGATTCATCTATGTGTTGACATTTGTAAAATATGGGACGCATCGCGCTCCGAATTGATTTGATACCAGGCGCATAATTTTACCTTTTTAAATATGGGATTCTGTATTTTTTTAAGGGTGGGTGGCAACACTATTTAAAGGTCAAAGTATCCCAACAACAACTAAAAATTTGTCAGAAACTGTAAGAATTCACATCTAATTGTAATTAACCATTGAAAAGTTTGTATCGAAATGTATAACTATTGTTGTCTGATATTGTTAAAATAGCTACTATATTAATATGTGCTTAATGTGTGTTTGTGTATGTAGAAAGACTGTAGCAATACCAGGTTTTGGGACCGACATTTTCAGTGCACTGATATGTGAACCACTCTTTAAAGTAACAACTGCTGGTTACTACTTTTTGCAGTGTAGATATACAGTCCTACATGGAAGGGTGAGTCGGGACAGGACACAATTAGAAGGACTGCTGACTTTGAGCTAACTCGCATAAGAATTCTTCCACCTGAGGATTCAGAGATCTTGAATAACAAACTGAAAAATCAATGAAAAATACAAGCTTCACATTTCTGCTTTTAAACCCCCTTGTATGTCCATTGTATTATAAGTGCACAGTGAATAATGAAGTTGTCGCACTTAATTATTTTATTTGAATTTTTTATGCTTAATATCTGAACAATCCTTACGACTATTAATTCATAAACGTTTACTAATCCCTGTACATGGATGGCTTAACCCTGCTCACAGTTTACTTCTACATGCTCATGAACTAACCTGTATGCATGGTTTACTATGGACTGAGTTTGATAATGCAGGGCTAACAATTCTTTCATCTATTAAAGGGGGGGTGAAATGTTCGTTTTAACTCAATATCCTGTTAATCTTGAGTACCTATAATGTAGTACTACATCCTTCATAACTCCAAAAAGTCTTTAGTTTTATTATATTCATAAGAGAAAGATAGTCTGTACCGATTTTTCCCGGAAAAACACGAGCGCCTGGAGGCGTGACGTGTGGGCGGAGCTAAAGAATCACGAGCACCAGTAGGCTTTTGCGTTGAGAGCGTTTGGAAGCTGTGACATTATCGTGAGGAAAAACCATCATCCAAAACAAACCATGGCTTACAGTCAGATTCAGCCGTTTATTTATGATCCAGAATCAGATCCCGAGGCTGAAACTGAACGAGAGCAGCATCAGCAACGACTCGCTCCGAGCGGGGCTCGAACCGGGGTCTCCGGCATGGGAGGAGGACGCACTAACAAGGAGGCAGAGATATATTAAGCAGTTTTACTCACCGCCTGCGGTTCCAACACACGATCGTGACCCTTTTTCATTGGGATTGCATCATCCTTAAGAAATAAACGATACGCAAATCCGTCGTCAAACTGGGCCTTGTTTGTAAAACAAGCATCTTCGAAATGCAGGGAACAAACAAAAACACTTTCACAACTCCGTTGATGCTCTGTAAAAATAAACTCCATCCAATTGTCCCTTAATGCTGTTTTTTTTTGGTAATCTGTGCAGGGTTGTCTTGCCCTGGCAACCAAAAACACACTTCTTTTGTGACTTTTCGCGACGCTCTCGCTCTGCTCAGTGAATCCCTCTGATGTCTTTGCTATACTGGAGCGCGCGCTCTTCCGGCCGACGTGCCCTAGGACCCATATAAGGAAATTCCGCTCCATCTAACGTCACACAGAGCCATACTCGAAAAAAACTTTCCGAAACTTGTGACAAACCAGAGATTAAACTTTAACAGTGTAAAAAACTCAGTATGCATGAAACAGCATTTCACCCCCCCTTTAAATATTTAACACCGAAGCACAATATCAATTCTTTGTAGTTTTGTATATCCAAAGATAATTCTGCATGCATGCTCTCTGATGCCATCTTTGATTTGCTCTATCTGTTTATTGTGGCCCCTGCAATCCAATCTATATTGTGAACGCCCGCTGTCTACAGGGTCTAATGTTACTCCATCCTATCGGTCTGTGGTGTACTATCTGTTGGCATGTAAAGTATTATTCAACCCATTGCAATTTTTGTTGTCTTGTCCTAAAACTGGTCCCTTAACAATATTTTTGAAGAACAGTGTCTGCTTCTCTGGATTGTTGTCTTCTCAGGCACTGTGTTGAATATAACACAATAAAATAAATTCTACAGTTGTAATCTGACAGACAAATAGATACTGGTAACTCTCACATGCTAAGAGACCTAAATGGAGGATTCATTTTGGTGACAAGGTTAAAGCTTCTGGCTCCTTCAGAAGAATTGTGGCCCCAAGAAAAGTCACTTTTCCACCAAAGGTTACTCGAGTTCAAACAAGAGCACTCAGCATTTTCATAATTTTCTCCAGTCAAGTGGTGCATATAGCTTTTAACGCTTGGAGATAATTAAATTTTTGTGGCATTTTGTTACAGTTAGCCATCCTCTACCCTTTAGCCACACAAAATATATTACAGATCACTTTACTTTAAAACGTAACCGTGTGCTTTCGATTTTAACCCAATGTCTACATTAACACTGAGAAGCAGCATCGTAATCATCAAAATTGCATGCATCAGAAGGGCTATAGCCTAAGTGATGGCTGTTATCGAGTGATGCACCATGATTATTTTATTCTGTGGGTACCCGACAAAGTGGCCTAATTGTACTTGTCAGCCTAGAAGCCGGTTTGAGGCGTGCAACAGATATGAGCTCTCATGTTCCAAATGGGCATCTTGGCTGGGTATATTACTTTATCCTTGAGGCTGCCCGCCATCACCAGAAAGTAAGAGAGAACGATGCTTTACAGCAGTGAATAAATGTGTGAATTTGAATTTTTAGTTGTCTATCTATCTATCTATCTATCTATCTATCTATCTATCTATCTATCTATCTATCTATCTATCTATCTATCTATCTATCTATCTATCTATCTATCTATCTATCTATCTATCTATCTATCTATCTATCTATATATATATATATATATATATATATATTTTTTTTTTTTTTAATGTAATTTAATCCAGTAAAGGCAAATCTGAATTTTCAGCAGCTGTTACTCCAGTCTTCAGTGTCACACGATCCTTCAGAATGAATTTTATTATGCTGATTTGATACTCAAGAAACATTTATAATTTTCAATATTCAGAACAGTTTTTGCTGTATAATATATTTTTTTTTGTGGAAAATGTGATTATCATTCAAAAGTTTGGAAGAAATAAGAAAATAAATAAATACTTATATTCAGCAAGGACACATTACATTGATCAAAAGTGACAGTAAAGACATTTATAATATTGCAAAATATCAAACAATAAGGATTAAATAAAGATTCAAATTAATGTTATTCTTGTATACATTTTATTCATCAGAATCCTGAAAAAATTTTTTATAAATTTTTTATTAAAAAAGTATTGTGCAGTAACAAAAAAATAAAACAAATAAAAATAGATAGAAAAAATATTAATAGAGCATCAATAATAATTTTTAAAATTAAGCACCAAATCAGAATGATTTCTGAAGGATCATGTGACACTGAAGTTGTAGCTTTAACTTTGCATCACAGGAATAAATTAAAATTCATTAATTATATACATTATATAGAAAAGTGTTTTTTATATTTGTGTGTTTTTTATATATTTCTAATAATATTTCACAACATTATTGTTACCCTGTATTTTTTATTAAATAAATTCAGCTTTGGTGAGAATGGGAGACATTACAAAAACATTTTCACACATTTCCAACAAAGTTCTCATTACCATAATGCAAAAATCTAATTTGTGAATTGTGCTTGTTTTCCTCCAATTTATATTTAAGCATTTGAAATGTAGTTTTGTACATCAGTTTTGTGTATACATATTTTTTGTGTGTTTGTGCATTTGCACCACATGTACATTGTTTGTAAAGAGCATTAGTTCAGCGTCACTCAGCCATGTGTTTGTATGCCCGTCACTTTAAAGTGTGTGTGTGTGTGTGTGTGTGTGTGTGTGTTGGCAGCATGTGAGCTGCTTTCTGCTTGCTGGATCAGTGGTAACAGTGTGCTATGTTTGGGTGAGCTCCTCTGATATCTCATTTTCCATTCTGCTCACTTCAGATCAACCTGATCTCTCCACGAAAGGTCTGCATTAAACCTGACAGCACATTTCCGCAAATTTCCAACATCCACCCCAGAGTGAATCTTAGTTAATTGTCAGATAAGAGCCCTTAACCAAAGCAGTGCATTATCAAACGTCTCTCATGCAACACATTAGAACAATCAAAACCAGACTGTTGAATTATTAATATACAAGAACACAATATTGTAGCAGTTTGTAACTATTTTATGTTTTGGGGAATTGGTGACTAATTCATATGAACTCTGTTTTATATATATATATATATATATATATATATATATATATGTTATATCCTTCGTGTGGAACTTCAAGTGTTTTTGTATTTTCTTTCTTTTGATATCACGGTGATATCAAGTTGGTGTACCGCTCAAATAAAAAGACTGTGAGTAGCTAGATTTTAACTCAGAATTGTGAGATATAATTGGCAATTCTGAGAAGAAAAGTCTTAACTTTTTTTTTTTTTATTCTGTGGTGGAAATGGGCTTCCATTTTTTTTTCCTGCTGGATTTCCTAAGATGCATGCAATAATAAATAAGCACTTAACTGTTTTTTTTTTTTTCTTTGAAAGTAAGACGTTTTGTCTTGCAGTACTGAGATATTCTCTTAACGTCACATTTTTGAGACTCCTAAAGGGCAGCTTTGTAATTGCAGTCCCTGCAGGTGTTGTTGCCAGTGTGTGGTGTAGGTGTCCAACTGCAAACATCAGTTTTCCTCTTATGATCACACCAAAGTGTTTTGTTTTTCACCCGTGACCCAGACAAAAGGGTTGGTGGGTGGATGGTGGAGCCTGGAGGAGCTGATTATGGCTGTTCTGCTGGCTCTGATAAGCATTAACAGAGGGGTTTTTTCCTCATTAACTCGAGGTGCTTCTTCTTGGCTGGCAGAGAAAGAGGAAATCACATGGGGACATCTGCAAAGATCTGTACTCAACCAGAATGTCAGACTGTGTCTACATGTGATTACCAAAACACAGATGAGAAACCTTGTGATTATAACACTACAGCTGTCACATTGACCCGCAGGCTTGATGGAAACAAGGGTGCCAGCCACTAGTGATTTGTAGATCTGAACTTCTGCCATACTGTCAGCAGAATTTAAAAATGATATGTACATACTCATCACTTTGTGGTCTTGCGCTTCAAAAGCCTAGCTCCTTAAAACAAGGACATGTCAACAGACGTACAAATGTTTATTCAGATCCATATTATAGTTGCATATAAATGCTCTTACGTTCTGAATACATGCAGACGGTAGGAGTACAAATCGGTAGCCTTGTAAAAAAAATAAATAAATAAAGCTTTCTGTGTACTTATGTAAATTAGCTGTTATGGGTGAGTAGCCTTCCTTCCTGCTTATTGTTGAATTTTTCCTCTGGCTGAATTAAACCAGGAAGCTGGAGTAATGACAAACCTTTAAGTCAAGCATGCACTTTTCAGACAAAAAAACCCACAGAGATTAAGAACCTAATGTAACGTATCTGTGTAAGAGAGGGAACTCATGTGTTTCTTAAAGTAAAAGCTGCAACTATCTTTTTTTTTTATCTATCTATCTGTCAGTCTGTCTGTCTACTAACTTTAGGTATATGTGTGTACACACATACATATATATGTATTAGGGATGCCACAATTCTCAATCTAATATTGAACCGTTCGGTACAAAATCCACGGTGCAATACACGCTTGTGAATTGCATTTTACGTTTAAATAATTTATGTGTGTTTTATTTCTCTCCGAATTGACTGTTTGTGTGTGCCTGTAGTCTACGAGCTGAGATGAGGAAACTCCTCCCGGCAAGTAAATATTCAATCACTGTGTTGTAAAGTTAGGGGGCGCTGAACCATCATTCCACACTTTATATAAACACATTTTCCACACTATCTGCACCGCGAGTTTGCGGTGCAGATAGGCTACAGTTCGAGGAAACGCCGGAGTTTTTATTTAAATCCATGGTGTGGAGACATTTGGGTTTTACCGTTGAGTATAATGCTGAGGCAGATAAAGTTAAACAAAAAAATTACTGTCTGCAAGCATTGTTTTGCGCATGTAGCCTACTCAAACGGAAACCCTTCCAACATGACTGCACATCCCAGCAATATCTGAACGCAGGATAGCAGAGCAGGTAATAAAGTCCTTTAAAAAAACAACAGTCCCTCGCTAAATCCTTCCAGCATACAGTACATATGCTTTTAAGTAAAATAAAGGAGTATTGCAAGTAATCGTTTTTATTTCGTACCTATTGCCTAAGCATAGAATAACAAAAAAATGTTGTCAATCCATCTGAACCGAACCGAAAAGCGTGGTTAAAAAAACTGAGGTATGTATTGAACCATGGGCTAACTGTATTGTTGCATCCCTAATGTTTATGTATGTAAAATGATTGTGGAAATTATTTGCAGCTTTATTTCTATGAATACATTATTATTTCAGCAATGCATTTATATCAGAATGACATACCATAAAATACTATTAATAATATATCAGAATTTTTTTTTTTTCTGACAGACATCTGAACATTTTCACTTCACTTGAAGAGCTGTCACCATACCAAAATAAGATATACGCAATGAAATCCCTTTCCCTTTTCATTACTATTTGCCGTGCAGGTTTATATTTTGACAGTTTTTTTATGCTTGGTAAGGTTCCAGGTTTACCTGTAAGACTTCTAGAAACTTCTGGAGGCTTGCAGTGGCAATGAGAAGTTTATATGCAGAAAGTATCAGTGATGAAAGTGACCTACAGAAGCGATGAGTCAGTGGAGATTCAAGCTCATGTGTTTACAGTGCGCTCCCATTGGCTTCACATCAGGGGAGCGCATATGTCCCAAAAGGCAAGGATTTGTGGGTAAATGCTGTTCAATCTGTCCCTCCCATTGCTTGAGTCCTTCAGAGCTGCCTCTAAGAAAAGGGTGAGGAGTTGAAGGACTCTGCCCCGTGGTATGCTATTCTGGCACACACGCAAGCTATATCTTCATCAGGAGGTTTTTCATTCATCACGCACCACCACGTAAATTTAAAATTGGCTGTCTGCATGACAAACTGCTCTGCCCTGATAAAGCACCAATGCAGGTACACGTTTCTCATCAATCAAAAGGTCATTTATATCTCACATTCCACGGGAATCACACGTCCTTTTGCTTCACGCTCAAGGTCATTGATTCTTATAGATCAAGCATCCCTATTAAAGGAAGTGAGAATTAGACACACAATCCTCCAAACTACCCTTTCACAAATGGATTTTATGAAGAAAATCAATCATCGCATCGATCAATCTCATCATTCACAGGTGTCATGTATCTCCCGTCCCAGAGACGGACTAAAAACCCTTCTAATCACTTTCCAAGTCATAAAAATTCAAAGGAATTCCTTCTACGTTCCTCTTCTCCATACAGCTACAGCGAGGCAAAGGCCCCTGAGGTTGTAATCAAACCGGGTCTTTCAAGCGTAGTCCCAGGCCCAGAGGAACACTGCAGGAGTGCAGAGAGACACACTACTTAAACACTACTCCTAAACCACGGGAATTAATAATGGAGGTGGAATCCATCTTTGCTTGGTCACTCTGGATGCATATACCAGCCTATTGGCTGGAGAGTAACAGATACTTATAAAAAAGTGTCACCTGTCAAAGAGGCATTAATTAGTCATCCACAGTTGTAACGGAGCAAGCTGCGTCCAGACGGGCAGCATAGCTCAGTATCATCTGGTTACGTGTTCCAACATGACCATCTTATAATGCATCTCATTCAGCTTCTGACATAAATGGCTTCTAAATGCAGGTTGACACCTTTAGGACAACAACATCTGCTGCTCCTGATGCTTCTGGGCAATGCTCAGCTGATGAACAAGATAGAAAGAGCAACAGAACTGAGGTGTATTTACTTCCCTCTACAAAATGTATGTATTTCATCAAGTGGTTTTAACAAACTAAATTCACAGTTACACAAAGACACAGTTGGCATTAGCCTAATTACAGATTTCTGGTGCCACCGTCATGCACAAGCTTGCATGATTTCTGGTCCCCCCCCCCCCCAAAGAAGTTTTTCATATTACATGCAGGCTATGATACAGCTTTATTAAACTTGTGAAAACAATAAAAGCAGTAAGATATCAAAAGTTTTGGTCTGAATGACAAAAGTATTCAGAATGTATAATTTAATTTACAAATTTCAAAGGATAATACTTAAAGAAAAACTTTAAATACAGTAAACAGAATAAACAGAAGTTTATCTAAAAGCAGAAAACATCTGGGTCATGTTTGCATTTTTTTTTTCTGTCACTTGCCATAACTCTAACCTTGAAATCAGGACAACCATAAAATAATTACTGTAATGTACTGTAACACATCACTAAATTTGACCCCCCCCCCCCCAAAACTGCCCTAAAATGTGAAAAGTAGCAAACAACTTCATATTTTCTGTCATTCCGATGGTTGATAGTGTTTACAGTTCTTTGCATTAATGTGAGTACTATTGTGAGCGCTAGGAGCGATAGTGTAATTTTATTCTTTATTTTTTATTTTTATATTACCATTTCCGCTCGAAAACAGGATAGGAAAGGAAAGGGGCTAAAATCAAAAATGTTGCATTTCTCATTGTTTTTCTCCTGGATGCTGAAGACAAGTGGAGCTTGCTTTCCACGGGTGGGACTCGGAAGTGACCTTGGTGGGACTGATGTGTGGCCTGGGCAGTGTCTGCGCACAAATTCAATTATTTATGTGGCTGTGTAGAACTCGTGTTTGCTCAGTGAAGAAGTGTCCTCCTTCATCACGGAGAGCTTCAGGGACTACACCTGAATGAAAAGACATCTGTTCAACAGGAAATAGATTAAGAGAAGAGACATCATTTACACCAACATTAACTGTGCACAGGAACTATTTGAAAAAGTAATTAAGTAATCAAAATATGATGATCTCTTGAGGACAAGTAACTGAAATTGGCCAGATTGTTTAAAACCATCGACCCTTTTCACAGACTGATCATGTGTTTCCATGGTTATCAGCATAATTGATCAAGCAAAATTTTTTGTATTTCGTGTTCACTACTTTGTGTTTTATCAGCTTGTAATTAAATTACAGAAAACTAGTAAATGCTACTGCATGAGTGTTTAATACAACAGCTGAGGGAGTAACTACAAATTTGACATCTTTCTCTCTTTAAATGAACGCAATACATTTTTACCTCTTTTGTGAAGTCAGAAATGCTATTTTTCTTTTGCTATTGGAGCAAATGAAACTCAAAAATTCTAATTACCCAACTATAATGACCTCTGTTTCTGAGAACCCTGAATAGAGGTGAAATATCCATTATTGCTGAAAAAAAAAAAACATAACCCAACAAACCAAATGAGAACTTTATGTTGCCTGCGTTTCTGTTAGAGGAGATCTGATGAATGTACATGATATTCTTGGGATTTGCTCTGTCCTTCCTCAACTTCCAATTTTAGAAAACTGCAGCTGAAATTACATCACCTTTCAAATAAACTTGACTCAGTTTCCCCTCTCTAATTCTCTCTTTCATTCTTTTCTGCTGACCTGGTTTTTTGCCCAGAGAGCTGGTTAATATAGCTCAATGTGCTACAGTATAGAGCTGAAGAGCGCCGCATTCAATCTTGACATACAAATATGAGCAGCATCTCATTGTTTTTTTAAATAAGACAGATAGATAGATAGATAGATAGATAGATAGATAGATAGATAGATAGATAGATAGATAGATAGATAGATAGATTATTAGACAAAACTGAAACCTTATTAAATCAGTCTCTGCTCAAGCTAGCACCCTCCCATTTTGCTGGAAAAATGTAGCTTGATTAAACTTTAATGGCCCTGAGACCCGTCAATTAGTGAGTTTGGCTCATACATTAAAATAATGACTTTAATGAGGAGAGTAATGAAGACTTTATTATGCACATGGAGAGGAGATTAAAACTGCTTTATCAGCCATTATGTGTCAGTGAGCTTACTAAAAAAAGAT
Organism: Carassius auratus; assembly: GCF_003368295.1. Classification (NCBI taxonomy): domain Eukaryota; kingdom Metazoa; phylum Chordata; class Actinopteri; order Cypriniformes; family Cyprinidae; genus Carassius; species Carassius auratus. Next base: position 13,076,402 of record NC_039277.1, on the reverse strand, counting down.
GAAAAATAAGGTCAAAGATAGTGTAATGAACAATGTGTTAATATTTAGCACCTCTGCATGACATGATATCCTATTACTGCTTTTTTAATAATTATAATTGCCATTTATTTAGTAAAAACTGTAAAATCTGTAATATTGTAAATTGTTATAACAGCTGAAAAGTATACAAACTGAATTTTATTTTAAAATCTAATTTCTGTGATGCAAAGCTGAATTTTCAGCAGCCATTCCTCCAGTCTTCAGAGTCACATGATCCTCAAATCATTGCTGATTTGCCTCTCAGTCATTATTGGTACGAAATTATCAATAATGGTTCATATTATCGATGTTGAATTGAATTTAAATGTAAATATATAGTGGTTAAGGCCACTTAATATAAAGTGGAACCAAATAAATTTTGGTTACAATACAAATGCCTTTTTTGGTCACTTTTGGTCAGTTTATTGCAATTAAATATATTAATTACTAAAATTAACTAATTAATTAATTGATGAATTAATTGATTTTTATTTAAGTCTTACTTGCCCAAATTTTGAACGGTATATCATGGTTTTCACAAAAATATTAAGCAACTATATTCAACATACAGTATAAGATGATAATAAGAAATATTTCTTGAGCAACAAATCAGCATATTAGCAAAGTCCTTTTAATTATTCTATAGTCTTTGATATTAGAATCGTGTGACACACACTAGTCTATATTGTTGTTATGTAATCTCATTTTTCTTTATATTAATATTATAATGCACTGTAAGTCGCTTTGGATAAAAGCGTCTGCTAAATGCATACATTTAATTTAATATAATTTTTAATTTAATCTATTATATATATAGTCTTATTATAATTATAATTATTAAATATAATTTTTTCTTCCGCTCATGTTTCAAATGACCAAGGCGTTGCAGGTCTGAATACAGAAACCTCAGCTGATGCATTATGATCCAGGTTATTGATTGTGTTATATACAGCCTGTTATACAATATCTGTTAATTAAGCATAAATGGAAACCTGTTTTAAGTAACAGTTCACCCCATAATGAGTTCTGTTATCATTTACTTACACACATAGTTCCATATATAATTTTTTTTGACATTTAACTGAACTAGGACTGTCAAACTCAAAATGACAGAAAAGCAACATAGAACCTCATGCAGCTTTTGTAACAAAATGAATGTTGAGTAAATGTTCACAGCATTTTCAGATTCTGCATGTTTTATTCTGTATTATGTATTATAGATTCATATCAGATATAACGGATATCATAGTATTATGATTCATCAGTTAGATATTTACAAACATCTTCATAGTTTGATCATATTTTCTGAAGGGATGGCAGAAGCTCTTTGACTGCCTCTCTCACTCTTGCTCGCTGCCTGTCGTGACCTTGGCTTATAAATTGCTGTGTTTGATTGACAGCCAAGTGTTGTGCTTGGTGGGACCGCTCACTCATCTCCCCAGCAGAGAGAGTTTGAGACACTGACATCAGCAAAACACACACTCTTACACACACAAATCTGACAAATCAGCCAATGAGATCGACTCTTTCATGAGTCTGTATATCATAAAACCTGCATGCAGACAGTTTACATAATCAGGTCTGGTTACCTGATGGAATTACGTGGTGGCACGAACACAGGCCAGACACACAGCAGGATGTGCCAATGATCTATAAGAGACGTGATAGATGCCTTTTCATTATCAACAGAAGCTAAGAAGCATTTATGGCCCCGAAAAGTATTTGAACACTTAAGCACTCTTAAAATGTTTCATAAATAGATGTGTTTTTAATTATATTTAAACTATATTTAGGATTACATATATATATAATTCAAATTTAAAAAAAAGATTTTATGGACACTTTGAAGCTGTTTCAGTTGTATAAATGCTTGATTACTTCATGCATTTTTACTGATCAGAAAGCTATCCGATAAATAAAAGACCAAGACGGCATTTGAGACTGAAAGCAATTCAATAGCTAAGTGTAGAATTCAGGTCTGTTTAAGTTGAACACATTACTATGTTTAAATCCATTCTGGAAATTCCTCCTAAAATCAGTACAGAATAATTATGCAAATAAAAACAAGAAAGAAAATAAAAATACTTCTTAAAAGTCATTGGGGCAATTTCCCCCCAACAATCAGCACAGAATAAATTAATAATTAAACTCTCATATTATTGTTTTGTTATTATTATTATTATTAATAAATTATCATTGCAAAAATGGTTCAGAAAGTGAATTTTAGTTTTGAGCAAAGCATCTAGCATCATTTAATCCCACTGGTTTTATATCTTATATCTAATGAAATTAAATTTGTACATTTTTAAGTGTGGCTTGGGTGTCCAAATACGTTTGAGGCTGCTGTAGATTATATTTTGTTGACTTGCGCAGTAAGCATTGCATACTGGGACACACTGTGTATTGCTCAGTTGGGCTTTAATCCATGTAGACAGTGTGAGGATAAATGCAAAAGCCTGAGGAGACGGATAAATCCACCTGATATAAAGTGGCGGGCATTTCTGCTGCTACAGAAGCCCCTGCACTGCAAACAAAAGAGCGGGAGATGCAGGTGTCAATCTGCTTAGGTCACAGGGTTTCTGTGGGTCTTAATTATGATTTCAGGAGGTCTTAAATTTGGGGACAGAAAGATCATATGGCTTAATGTGGCCTTTGAACTTCAAAAGGCTATGTTTTCATTGGTTAAACATGGGCGCTGCATGTTTCAAAGTCAGGTGCTGCACTGTTTTGTGTTCTGCTGTCGCAGGGTAAACCACTGTTTCTCTGCTGTTCTGAAAGCGCCATCTGCTGGCAGTGAATGAATGTGCATTTCAAAATCCTGTCTGCTGTTTTCTTCAGACCAATTCGAAAAATCGAGCTATATTTTTAAGCAGCAATCAAGCATTTGTAAATGTGACCTGGTGGATCGACAGTAATCTATTGCTAATGCATTATAAAAATCGAAACAATTCAGACACCAATATATATTTATGTGTTATTAAATTAACATAATAATTGATTGCTAAGAATTGTTTAAATGAATGTAATTAATACTATTGACTCATACATAAAAATTTGTTTAAAGGTTAAAATTTTAAGTTTATCATTGTATACAACTTTTGTTTCGTGAAAACCTGTATCTGAACTTTAAATCATGCTTTTTGCAGTTGTTTTACTGCGTAATATGTTGACATAGACATTGCCTTACCCCAATTATATGGCATTAATTTTATTTGTCCAGGTCTTAAAAAGTCTTAAGTAGATACTCCTGGCCAACTGTACGTACCATGTAAATCACATGCTATGTATACATTTAGACAAATATGTCATATGACAAATGAGTGTTTCTTTACAGAATATGTAAAGTGAAAGTTTAATAATAAGTTTAATAATAAACACAAAACAGCGCGACAGCCCCTTGCGGATGACTGTTGTGCACAAATAAAAACCAAACACAAAACAAATCCCAGGCCTGGTCCTCTCTCGTCCTTCCCTGTCATTGCTCCTCTTTTGTATCCTTCTGATCTCCTCTGTGGGACGCGAGACGGGTGAGTGGAGCAGGTGTCGCTCATTTCCCAATCACTCCACCGGCCTCGCTCCGTTCCCTCGGCTCTCCGCCCCGCTCCACTCGTCACACTGACACATTGCTTTTTCAGATGTTAATTCCACTTAAAACTATTTTTTATAACTATTTTTTTAAAGACATTTTGGACTCCTTTAATGAAGTCTCAGGACTGTAATCACCTTGACATTTTTTTATTTTAAGTCTCACAAAAATATAAAAACGCATGAAAGAATGAATGAATGAATGAATCAGTCAATCAATGGATATATATATATCTATCAAAGCAGTATTTTATTTTTATTTAATGTATTGATAAGCCACTTCAGATAAGCCCTTTAAGCTTACGATTAATCTCCCAAGGTATTAAATGTTAATCTCATTCCATAAAAATATAATGAACATGCCCTTAAGCATAAAATGTATTTCTTACATGGAGGTCACATATCCAGCCATGATGATTATCTGCCTGTTGTGAGTCTGAACGGCCCCGAATGTCAACATGAGGTCGCACAAACACACACATAGTGCCTGCTCTCCTGAGATATATAATCACATTATCCCCTGCAGATTTACCGACGCAAGAACCTTGACCAGAGGCTCAAACCAACCATTGGAATAAACAGCATATCCAAAAACCTCACACAGGCCGATGGTCGCAAGACTGATGAACCTGCTAAATCCACTGGCTTGTGTTGCCATTTACCAGTTGTTATTCTTTTTGAAGAAGTACATCGAGGCTGGTTTACTTTCTTGCGGGCACAAAGATCGTCCCATGGGCTACACTCTTAATTGTGTGAGAGTCCATTAGCAACATAAAATGTCAGTGGCATCAATGGCCTTTAATGGATTATTGAACCAATGTAGAGAGATGAGTGAATGTGGGCAAGATTAATCTGTTTAAGCCTAATAACTAATTCACAACAATTTTCCTTGAATGTATGATCTTTTTGTATTATTGAATGGGAGTTTGGCGATACATTTTCTTCTAGCACATCTGACTTCAAGGGATCCCACTGTATAAGCCGACAGCAATATGATGAACTAAATGTTTTAAGAGGTTCTCCTTCCGTTGTTTATGTACTGAAGCACATTAAATATGCAAGAGCGCAGGATTCTACTTTTTCTTAAGTGTTTCCTGAGGGATATTATGACGTGATGGTACAGTATGAATTACAAATAGCTTTTAATGATGTCAAATAACAGGCTAAATCGGAATATGGAGTACAATCATAGTCTAAAAGTGATGCATTAGGTCTTTTTTTTTTTACACGTAAATGTGCCATGCACATATACACATGGATGTTGTTAAAGACCACCATCTAGAGGTGAAATCAGGTTTTAAATTATATTTATTATAAATTCTTTACATCCAGAAATTAGTTTTTCTTTTCTTTTCTTTGTGCAAAGAAGTAAGCAATAATAGCTGGGGCACCAAGAACTCCAATAAACTAGCACATTGTTGATTCATAACTTTTAATACTGAAATCTGAAAAGCAGGCTTTGAGAGTATCACATTTGCTGAAAATATCATTAAGTTTTAGATGTTATTTCATTTCACAGAAGTCCTTGCAGACACCGTTCCATTTCACACAGTTCCTGTAGTTCTTCACAGTGAGGGCCACAGTGGAGAGAGAGGAGCTTATGGGCCCTGGGAATCACAGAGAGAGCCGCACCACAGTCTCCGCTGTCAAAGGAAAAAGTGACGCTGAGGTGAGGAGTATAAGAAGTCTCATCAGAGAGTTTGACACATTGAGATCTTACCCGTTGAAATGTAGCTGTGCTAGTTTAAATAGCTGTCGTCCCAGCTCAATGCTGTCCTCTCCGAACTGGACCTGAATGGCAACAATGCTACGCTTAAGACTAGATGAAGCCAGACTCCATTCACCTGTTAGAAAATTAATAATAATAATCATACTATACATTTTCCTTTTATGAACTCAGATGTTACTTATTTAATTATTCAAAAGGCCATATAGCACTGCTGTAGAACATTTACATATCTTACAGTGTCATAAAGGTACAATTTGCATCACACTCTTATTCTCACCGGCGGTGGCGTACACACGAGCTGTTACATCTGCTAGCTCTCCTTGGAGAGGGTGAATCTCTGTTAGCATGCTGTTTGCCTGAGAAGAAGCTGATTTTAGGATTTTTAGGGCCTCGTCTGCAAAACATGAAAACATTATGTATACTTATGGATATTTTGCAAATACACAAAATAGATTGTGATTCAAATTGAGGCTGTACCTAATCTGTGTTGCTCCATGAGATGAAATGCCTTATCCAATAGACTCTGTAAAGCCTTTAGTGTGTTCTGCACATCAGCACTAGTGATCTGATGACCACAGGACGGCCAAGAGCACTTGTACCCATCCATATGGGACTGAAATGTACACCATACATTAAGATACCACACAATGAACCACCTAAATGATCAGGTGTGCTTTTCTGCAAAAGTTTACCTGAAGAGGCTTTCCGCATTTTACACACTTCAGCCCTGGGGCTGCGTTTTCTGTCGCTTTCTGGCTTCCTTCTAATAGGTCTCTTTGACAGGCTCGACAGTTACAGTGGAAATAGTACTGCTCCAGCAGGAGGCGCCGACGTTCCTTCACCTCCATTCTGCTACAGTGAGGACCTGAGAAAAATGACATTTATGACAGCTGTTTCCGGATGAATCCCCCCAAATTCCCCAAAAATTATAATCCCAAGATTACATAATACCATAACAGTGCAGAATCTCCTGTCCTGGAGTAAGATCTTTTGAAGCACGTATAGTGGCTTTCACACAACTGTGAGAGTTCTTGGGATGGTCATCGTTATCTTCAGAACAAACGAACTGATTGAGTGGGTCAGTCTGAAAGCCTGTGGTGAAAGAGATGTTTGTGTTTGGACTGCAGGAGTGGTTAAGCAGGCTGAGAACAGGAAAAATTGCTGTGGCAATGCGGATTTCACTACTCGACTGAACAGCCATGCTACTTTCTTCTGTAAGAGTTGAGAAAAAAAAGATCAACAATAATGAATATTCAGTAATCAAATGTATTAAATTGCAGTTTGTGTTTAAGCATGAGTTCTGTCTAACCTTTGACCATCACAGCAGTGACTGCTTGAGCGTTACACCTAAGCTGCATCATGTGTCTCAGAGCTGTGGCTCCCAACACACTCATCTCAGGCTCCCAGGTTCCACTAACTCCTTTGTTCTCGCAAGATGCCCACATGTCCGGTGGGGGTCCACCTTGCAGTCTCCTATAAAGCATTGCCATGGTAATCGCTAATAAGAAGCGTGAGCTGGGGGAGTGTTGTGCCACATGTGGTAAAAGGCTATAGATGCTCATGTACGTGTTGCCGTGATAACAGTCTGAAATTCCTCCACAGGGATCTCCAAGACTCAACTTGACTGGCAAATCACTTTTATAAGAGCTACATGTCACATGGTCTTCTTCTGAAGTGCTTTTTTTCACCCTTTTGACCTCATTTTGTCCAGCTTTCAGGGCCACTCTTAGTGCAAGATGTCCCAAAACCCCAATGGCCAACAGATCTGCTCCAATATGGCACTCCCATCGGTGCCAGCTCTGCCAAGCGTCTTTTTGACAGCTCTCTCCACAGTACCGAACGTAACTGCAGTTTGGACATGGCACAAAGCTCAGTGATTGGCTCAGGCAGTGGTGACAGTGTCGGTTTTCAGTATTAAATGTCTTTCCTGGTATAAGTACACAACAGAAAGCCTCGTCCTCCAGAATGACCTCACCAGCGGTCTTATTTTCGGTGGCTAATATGTGACGACCTTTCTCAGGGCTAAAGTATACAGACACACCAGGTGAAATACAACTCCTAGTGTTTCTGATTTTCTGGCATGGTGGTGTTTGATTATTTGTGGTTGTCTGGTTGGATTTTTCAGGTTTCTTAAGCTGGCTCAGGCATGCGGTCTGTCTAGCTCTCAGCTTGTCCTGCAGATGGCTTGGGTAACCAGCCTCCAAAGCGCGCCGGATGTCTTCAAGACATTCCTGGAAAAAAAGGAGATAATCACTTAAACTTGTATAGATGCGTCAGCTGTGCATTTAATAAGGTGCCATGTTCTTATTTGAATGGCTAAAAAAAAAATAATGTTTTGTGATGCATAAGACAGACTCTTACTCTGTAGAGTCCATGGTAAAAGAGGGCAGCAGAACGGTTAGCATAGCACAGTGATATCTCTTCTCTATTCTTGTCAGCATGGCAAACACCCTAAAAAAATCAAACAGAGAGAGTGGGAATATATTATGGTCACAGTACCATCTGCCATTTGAAATCCAAACCATTATCAGTGTAATGCAAACATTAAGCTCAAACCAGCATAAAACGTTTAGCCACGATGATTAACTTCACAAATTCACAATGTCACTGTGCCTCCACAACAGATTCTTGGCTCGTCCTTCTATGTGTGTTCTCAGAAGCAGGCGCGTGAGGCCTTCTTTCACTCGAAAGATAGGTGGCAGTAATGCACTTATAAGTCTGCGATTCACCATAAAGGAAGACAACGCATAATGCACCTCCTGCTGAGAACATACATAGAAGGATGCGCCCAGGAGAGTTTTGACAGTTCAGATATTGCGTGAATCAGAGGTAAGAAAAAAAAAAACTATATAAATACTGTTCAGTTTCTTGCACAGAGTGATCGTTTTGTGTCTAATTTGTTTTTTTCTTTTTTTTTAACCATTGTATGTTTTTCCCATCCACTTACATTATAAGAGTGATAAACTGCAACAGTTTGACTTAAAAATATTGGTTTGTGTTCTATAGAAGAAACAAAGTCACCTACTGTACATCTTGGATGCCCTGGGGGTAAAGCAGATGAACATAAAATTTTCATTTTGGGGTGAACTATCACTTTAAGAGCCACAAAAGACTGCTATCAAACAGGTTTCCTCCACTCCAATTAAATTTTTCATTGGTCAGACAAGAACATAAGCCCTTGCCAAACCCACTTCATTGGTTGAGCCTCCTACAGCTATGTTTGGTTACTTGAATAAATAAAGCAATGGCAGGTAATAGTGCAACAAAGTCGAAACTTTTCGTGGAAATTAACGCGGTTGATGCATCTTAAGCAGCAGTAAGGGAACATTTATAACCACACCAAAATAAGACGACAAAACGACTTTGTACACATATTACATTTACTTAAGTAATGTTATATGAAGCAGGTGTTTAGATCGCGTCTTTTCATTACCTTGGAATAATACAATGCTGCGGATGTATAATCCTTCACTTTGAAGCTTAGGTTTCCCTGCTGTCTAAATTCAGGTGCCCTCTCGGGAGATTTTTGTACGGAGTACTTCTCTGAGAGTCTAGAAAAGGCATTGAGATCTTCTGGGCTAAAATATGGACAAATGACAAAAGGTAGGTAGAATATTTATATTTATTAAGAAACGGATATATAGCTAATATTTAAACATTTGTAGATTTTTGCCACTCCATTTGAATAACGTATAATAACTCGTGCAGCAATAATATAAAAAAGTAGTGTAGTATTAATCACTTTATCTAACTTATCTAATTCCACAGTGCTGACCGTATTAATGACAGCCCGTAGTTGAATATGGCATCTATATCTGTCAGACGGCAAAAGCGCTCAGTTCCTTCGGTTTTCAGTTCCGTCCATTTCTGCTCGACATACAGAACCCACTCTGGACAGGGCAGATCCATTCAAAAATCCTGTCAGTGAGCTATAACCCTACAATCAAAAGGCACGAAACTGTTCAAACGCTTTTGATTTCGCTGCAGTAAAGTGACTTCCTGTTGAAACTTTTATCAACTTTCAAAATACAGGCCCTGTAACTGTTACTCGTACTGAACGCATATTTATGTTTTTATACAGGTTATGATGGGCCTTTTTTTTTTTTTTTACTTCAAATCTCTGAAGCTGGACGTATTGATATATTTATTAAACAATTAATTCAAATATATTTTCATCAATATTAATTATTATTTATTCGTTTAAATACTTTAATACAGCACTTTTTTGAGACCCCTTCCAAGAAAATATCTAAAATAAGATTATTTTATTTCATTATTTATATATATATATATATATATATATATATATATATATATATATATATATATATATATATATATATATATATATATATATATATATATATATATATAATTTTTATTTTATTATTTTTTTATTTTTATTTACGCACATATTTTAATTTTAATTTCTTGTTTTGCAATAGCATTCACGTAGCGACGATAACTTGCTTTATTCATCAACACATGCGTGTATTTAAAGTGGAAATGCTGTGAGAATCACTAGGATGGACGGTGCGTTAATTTTACCAATAGGTGGCAATATTGTTCCACGTTACTATCTTCTTTAGAGAAAAAAAATATATTGCGTCTCAGTTGTCGCCATGCATTTTGTTCCATTAATATCTCTTCTGTTGGTCAAGCTCTCTAGAGACTTCATTAGCTATTGTATTTCCAGTGGGGAAAAGGGTCTGTTTAAAGAATCAATTGTGTCTACAGAGACAATGCTTTCAGATTAGGTATAATGCAGATTCTCCACTGAATATTAGATTTTGTCCATGACATTATTATAAATATGTTTATTCAGTGTCCCAGTAATTTGAATTGAAAGTCTGAATCTCCTTCATAAGGATTTATAGGATTTGCAAGGCTAATTTGTCTGTTTTTTGGTTTGATGTGAGAAATTGTACTCCGAAGAAAGAGGAAAAAGAAAGAGAGAGAGAAAACACTACCGCTTCCTTAATCTGTGGTCACTTTTTATTTATTTATCTAATTATTACTATATATAGAGATAGATTATGCCACTTTCTTTTTTTCATCTCAACAAAATGCCATACTGCTCTGACTGAACTTGATATCTTTGGCACCATTATCAGCAGATAAGATAATATTCATCTTCATTTTAAATGAGGATTATTTAACTGTCATAACTTGCTTTGATGAAGTGTCACTGTGTCTGCATATGAATATTAATGTTGTATTGTATCTAGAAAGCAGCTGCTTCAGTCAGGTCCTGATAGATTGTGCTTATCACAAATAGGGTTGTTGCTCTATAAGAGCTTTAAGTTCTGCTGTTGTGTTTCATACTTTTCATGACTGTCTTTGTTGTTGCCTGTGGATGGAATGTTTTCCAAGAACGTAGTGCTTTTCTGATATTACCATCTTTCTTAAGAGTTTTCTCTATTTGAAAGTGCTTGACTAATGAGTCTTCATTTGCATACAGTCACTTCAGTTTTTCTAAATATAAGTCAGTTCATAAATGAACTTCACTGTTAAGTTTAATATACGTACTCAGAAGACACTGGTTGTGCAGAATGCATTTCATTAACTAAAACAAACCTGTAGGAGCCGCAGAAGGGCTTCTATTGTAGAAAATGGCGAGAGATTAGATTATATAAACCCTAACAATAAATGATCATTTAAGTTTCTCCAGTCAGTTTTCAGTGCCTGCTGGAATAACACCAGCAAACAGATGTGAACAGCACCCTGCAGAGCATAACAATGTTGTGCTATCACGTAATTGAATGGCTTTTAGTTGGTGTATGCAGTCTATGCACAGAATTAGGGCTTGAACGATCTCATTTTAATCAGAGCTGAGAACCATAATGCGTTAAACAGCTGAACAAACATTTTTAGTTGTGTGGGGATGCATGTCAATACACAGTCATTTTCTCATACAAAGCCACACGCACCACCAGGCGAGACACCGTGGCTCGGGTTCCCTGTGTTTTTATTGTGTGTGTCTTGTGAGATTTGGTTCAGCCATGGGATAATGAAGTCCTGATCCATGTTCTGTCCAAACAGACTGTTTGATTTCATTTTCTGGGTTGTGAAAGCCAGTTAGCTCAGTTAAGCTTCACGGCCCACTGAGGTCAGAGGAACATTTACATTTGTCTTTTGTTTCAGTAGGTACACACAGTAAGCCTGTGATCTCATTGTATTTGGTATTACTGAACTTTAAATCATTTGAGACCTTTATAAACATAGATGTCTTTCACGGTGCAAACAGGTAATTATGAGATGAATTTTAAATGAGGAATAGCAGTCAGATTGTGAGATGTAAATGATTTTAAATTGTGGGATAAATGCAGATTGAGAAATATGAAGTAAAATTGCAAGATAGAAGCTACATTTGAAATTGTTAAATATTATTGCAATTTAAGTTTTTCTGTTTGAATAAATATGAAAATATTATTTATTCCTTACATGAAAAGCTGAATTTACAGCAGCCATTACTCCAGTCTTCAGTGCCACGTGATCTTTAAGAAATCATTCTAATATACTGATTAGGTGCTCAAGAAACTTTCTTCCTATCAATTTTGAAAATAGCAACCTAATATCTTTATGGAATTTTTTTCTCAGTATTCTATGATCAATAAAATGGTGAACAGTATTTATTTTGAATAGAAATCCTTTACAAAATTGTAAATTTCTTTACTGACAATTTTGATTAATTTAATGCATTGTTGCTGAATAAAAATTTGTAAAAAAAAAAAAACACAAAACAAAACCACTTCATAATCTTTCCCAAACCCTTGAACTGTGAACAGAAGTCTTCAAGAAATAAGTTTGCAAGCAAATTACAGTAACTTTGCATTGTGTTAATCTGAGTCCGACGTCTTTTCAAGCTGTAAATTAGTTTGATTCAAAATCATTCTGCTTATTTTACAAATAAGGATAAACTATTTTGGCAAACCAGTAGTGTAGCCAGAAAAGAGACTCTGGGTGTGCATATGAAAATCTGGGTGTGCCACATTTATTGTCAGATTACTGTGCAAAATTATGGGATAGTATTTTTGTCACACTGCTTCCGTCCAACCATACTCGTAGTGTTAATTTGCAGGTCGTGTCAAAATGTAGTTAATTGTTAAATGTAATAATTTTCTTCCAAATATGATATTTTTGAACTTTAGCTATTTCATTTTGTTTATTTTTCATTACAATTTATTCACTTTAAATAAATTATAATATATAACTATAGGATTAAAATGAATTGTAGTTGCTCAATATAGATCTTTTTTTCATGTTTTTGTAATGTCTGGGAAGCCAGAATGTGCATGCATCAACAGAAACATTTATTAGCTGAACCCTGTTTTTTTTTTTTTTACGTGCCATTTATAGCAAGCCATTTTACAGATGATATTACAGATGCTTTGTCAGATTTAAGTTGAAGCGAGTGCCGAACCGTGTGTTTTTTTTTTTTATTTCAGCGAACCTTGCCATCAATATTACCTACCTCAATAATCAATCAATTACAGGCCTGAAACAATCATACCCGAGCAGACGGATATTAGTACATCTCATCACACCGGCACCCGCGTCTAAATCAGTTGTATGGTCTGGTTTTCATTCTAAAACAGTTGCGTCAAGTATAAATGTCTCGTCTGTTTCGAGAGGTGCGCGCGCAGTCAGCGGAGGCTCGCACCTCCCAACTCCAAGGAGGCTCGCACCTTTTTTTCTCAGATTTTGAAAAATCTTCGCGATCGACTTAAAATGTTTCCAAGATCGTCTTGTCGACCGCGATCGACGGGTTGGTGACTCCAGATATAGCGACCAACTTTTTTCCACCCAAACTTTGATTATGCGTGACACAGTCTCAATTTGTGGGAGGCATGTATTGGGGTTCAAACGCTGTGCGCGCACGCGCTACGCGGGACGGGTGGTCACCCTACCTGGCACACCCGTCTAGAGTGTGTCCACCTTTGTGTGTGGGTCCATGTACATGCTGAATCGACAGGTAAAAAAAAAAAAGCTTCAAGTTCAAATATTCATTTATCACCAACTGTTTGACAAACACTTCCTGCTTCGATGTCCAGATCTGAATTTTAAAAAATCTCAAACATGCTACGAAGTCCCGATCTGAATCAACCAAGTCGCGAACAGGCTCCGTTGTGCCGATCTGAATCAACCGAGTCGCGAACATACTCCGAAGTGCCGATCTGAATCAACCGAGTCGCGAACAGGCTCCGAAGTGTCGATCTGAATCAACCGAGTCGCGAACAGGCTCCGAAGTGCCGATCTGAATCAACCGAGTCGCGAACAGGCTCCGAAGTGCCGATCTGAATCAACCGAGTCGCGAACAGGCTCCGAAGTGCCGATCTGAATCAACCGAGTCGCGAACATGCTCCGAAGTCCCGATCTGAATCAACCGAGTCGCGAACATGCTCCGAAGTCCCGATCTGAATCAACCGAGTCGCGAACAGGCTCCAAAGTGCCGATCTGAATCAACCGAGTCGCGAACAGGCTCCGAAGTGCCGATCTGAATCAACCGAGTCGCGAACAGGCTCCGATCGTGCCGATCTGAATCAACCGAGTCGGGAACATGCTCCGAAGTCCCGATATGAATCAACCGAGTCGCGAACAGTCTCCGAAGTGCCGATCTGAATCAACCGAGTCGCGAACAAAAAAAAAAAAATTCTAAGTAAACAACAATAGCCCAAGTTTAGTAAACATTTTTTATTGAGACTATAAAAAATAATTCTGCATCTATTTTTAGGTGTGCCAGCTGCCACTGTGGGTGGCACAGGCACACCCTGGTACATCCGTGGCTACGCCACTGTGGCAAACCTTTAATGTTTGTAAAGTGTATCCATTGTTCTGCTGTTCTTGTGAATCTGAATAAGCTTCCTTTGGGTGTATTTATAGGACTGTGATTATGCATTCACAATTTACTACAATAAAACCATGAGTTTTATTCCAAGGACACAGTTGTATATTTTGAATACATTGTAAAACACTTTGTTCAAACGTGTCTGGCAACTGATCGAATGTGATGTAAGTGTAAGCATTGAGCAGCTGCTTATAACATTTATTTATAGTCATGGACAGCATTCATATCCACTCTTGGAACAACATTATTTATACAATATCTAGACAAGAATCTAAGAAGACAACTGCTGATTTATTGTGAGAAGCCTTCCATGCCCTTACGTTTGATCGCCTTAACCGAGAGAGACCGCTGGTGTGTGTGTGTGTGTGTGTGTGTCATATCCACTGACAGACTCGTGCATGTGTCACTCTTGTTGTGTGTGTATATATCTCTCTGTGTGTGTGTCATGAAGATCAATAGAGAACATCTGTTTTCTTTTTGTGTTTCACTATTAATTTTTGTTGCATTGGTTGGTGATCAATAAAGCAAACCATTTGGGAGAACTGAAGAGAAAAAGTCCAAATCTATCAAAAGCTTACAACAAGCTGAAAGTTTGCAGTATTTTTATGGTAAAACAAATTATATTGCAGTTTCTAAAGTATTTTCCTTTGTTACTAACATTTAAATATTTATAATAATAATATAATAAAATATGATCTGATCAATAATATGTAACACACAATAATATAAAAATAAATTCACCAGTTTTCCCATACTTTTTCATCATAATTTCCCCAAGTCTTTCCATAATTTTTCACAACAAATCTTTAGTGTCTAATGAATTCAGCTTCATTAATTTGAATGTGCTCCACTGGATCAGGGATGTAAAAAAAGGATCTTCTGGTTGACTGAAGGCAAAAAGAGCATCTGCTTGAAGTTCATTTGAGCTGCAAAACAAGTTAGTAATGCTCGCATTATAATTTGGTGGTTTGTATAAGAAGATCTTATGTAACAGAACCCTCAGAACCCTAGACTTTCACTACATTATCCTTTATTGATAATGTTTTGACAGGATAGTTGTCCAGTCACAAACAGTATGTGGATGAATTGTCTTGAAAAATTCCTAGCGTTTCAAGAAATAGGATGATAAAATGTATTTTTGCGTGAAAGGGCTTCTTTTTTTACATTAGAGAGCAGAGTTACAGGGAGCGGATAATAAATATAAGATGATATTAATCATAAATTGCAATCATAAAGCAACAAAACTGTTTTTAACAACGTGAGCACCAATAATAATTGAGCAACAGGTGAGCATATTAGAATAATTTCTAAAGGATCATGTGACAATGAATACTGGAATAACTGCTGAAAAAACGGCTTGCCATCACAGGAATACATTTCTTCCTAAAATGTTAAAAAAGAAATCTCGTCTAGGAATACAGATCTGAAAGATTTGTGATGAAGAAACCTGTTTATGTAAGGCCAATGTTTTCCATCTAGAGATTTTTATGTAACCAGATCTTTATAGAACTTGTTTTATCCATATTTTTCATTAGTTTAAATAAATCAAAATGAGTCTTTAGTAATTTAAATCATGCTAGCATTTCGTTCCTTGTAGTAAGGATACATCTCTGGTTTTTGTGTGTTTACAGCATGTGGCCTGCTAACTGTGTGTTTGCTGGATTAGGTGTCAAGACTGTGTGTGTGTGTGTGTGAAGGCTGGGATCAGGTCGGTATTACTGATGAAGTGTCGTCTCTGATGTAATTACCTCAGCACTCTGGGCTCATTAGCTCTGTCCGCCTCACACTCGCTGTTTGTGTTTCTCATTTACTGTAATGAGATGGATATGAAGTGTCTCCCTTTACACAAACCCTTTTTCTCTCTTTTCTGCCCTTTTTGCTCCTTCTCTTTCTCTCTCTCTCCTTTGTCTTGTGGCTTCTCTGTTGGTTTATTGTCGCGTCTGTGGTGTCTTGATAAGACAGGTAGCATTGTGCTGGAACGAGGCTTACTGGCGCTCCGTCCACGTGACTGTCAGACTCCATCAAATATTCACCTCGCTTGTAAATTCTCACTAACACTCAGTTGGCTGTTTGTTAATTAAACCTATCATTTCATTGCTGCATGTCCTCTGCATCTTGTGTGTGTGTGTGTGTTAGTCACGGTTCTCATTTAAATACTCTGAGAACTAAAAGCTTTGATAAGATTCAGATGCCTAGTATCACTAGGCACAGACACTGTAAACAAGGTTTTTTTTTTCACAATGTAAAAAGAGAAACATTACTTTGTGGCTTTTTAATTTATTTTTATGCTTTGGTGTTTATCTGTAATTAATTTTTTTTTTTTTTTTTTTTTTTTTTTTTTTACACACAGGAGAAATCAAAAACACAAAAGACACCATATAATGTTTTATAAAGGAATGTTCTGGGTTAAATACAACTTAAGCTTCATCAGCAGTGCCTGTAACATGCTTTTTTCACCAAAAAAATAAAATAATTTTGACTCATCCTTTTGTTGTTGTAGTAAAAGCAAACCAAAATACATTTATGGTAATTCACTAACAATGGAAGCTTTTTTGTTAATAGATTATTATTACTACTAAATTTAAATCTAGTATTATTTAATATTTAGTTTGATATGTAAAGTTCTTTAAATAAGGTGTTTTCATACTTTCAGACCACAAATCCTGCTTAAGAGTGATCCGTGTATAAAGGCAACTGTGTGCCTTGGAATAAAATAAATAACTAAATAAAAAGGTTATTGTTACGTAATTGTGACTATTTAACTTACAATTCAGACTTTGTTTCTTAAAGATCTAAATACAGAATTGTGAGATATAAACTGACTTTTTCTTGCAATTCTGAGTTTACATCTAACAAATTTTACTTTATTTCCTCAGAATTCTCAGAATTCTATTTTTAATGTTCGCCCATGAAAAAAAAAAAAAACTTTTTATTTCACATTTGAGACTGTTTTTGTTCTTCTTGCAATTACAAAGTTATGTTTCACAATTCAGACTTTTTTTCGCCTGAGAATTGCAAGAAAAAAAGTCAGAATAGTGAGATATAAACTAAAAAATATGGAAACTCACTTCCATAAACTGTAGATTATATTTTAATATATAAAAAAATTGTTTGAGAAAAATATGTATGATATTAAAAGACAACAAAATAAAACAACTAGTTCTACAATTAAACAATTGGATTTGATGTTGTCATTGTACTACAGCAATTTATATAAATATTCTATGGAACAAATGTAACTGAGTTATGCATATGTTAATTTATAAGTCAGTGAATGTGAATGTTTGAAAGGTCAAGATTTCTAAAAAATGACAAATTGTTCATTTTCAGGTAGATCTTCTTGTCTACTGATGTCATTCTTGTAGGTGGAGTACTTGGTTATGGCATTAAAAGGTCAGATATAACTTTGCACAGAAGGTTACTATTAATGTTTAAGTGGCTATTATATAAAAATACTGAAAAATTTTTTTTTTTATTGGTAATATGTCATACATTGCTATTGATAAACTTGTATTTACATAGTTTTTGTAAATTTTGTTCCTGAAATGTACAGCATGCCCAATGGCTAAGTAAGATAATTCAACAATAATACCACAGAAGAGAGAGCAACAGAATAAAAAGGACAGAGACATTCAAGTAAAGCAGTCTATTATGTAAACTTCAGTAAAAAAGTAAAAGTGCCGGTGTGTGTACGTGTATGGAATTAGGTCACCTAGGCAAGCGAAGCCGAGTGGAAACAGCGAGTGAATATAAATGGAGACAGAGGCATGGCCAATGCCGTGGGTGTGATGAGCCCTATAAATCATCATTAGACGGGGAGCCCAGAGACATGGGGAGACGACCCACTAAACTCATGCAAAATGTGTCTGTCACATATGAGCTACTATGACACCGGTCATTTGTCATGCATCAAAAGATACATGTGCCGGTACACGGCTCGTGCCACCTGCTGTTTTAGCAGCTAGCTTGTGGAGATAAAGGAAGACAACTCACCGGAGAGCGATTTCACAACCCACACAGCTTGATCTCCATTTTAGGATGTCATACATAAAATACTCCATGCCAAACAAAGTTACTCTCTTTATTGGATAAACACACAGCAGGGAGAAGGTATCATGGGAAAAAGAAACAGGAAGTGTTTTAAATGGATTTGAATGCACAATATCCACATGATCACCACAGCTCAGCATGTCACAACACATGCTGGACACTTAACCATTAGGCTGTGGGCTCACAAATGAGCCTTTAAAAATCACTTTTTTCTCATTGAAAAATTATCTTGCTAAAAACTCATTTGCATGTGTGTATATTGAAATAAGACAGGTTGCTTCTGGTTTAACTTAATGGACATCATTTGTTTGATCTCCCTTGCATAAAGCTTTTGTTTTGAGAAGGCTTGTAATATTAAGGGCAACTTTTGTTGCTTTTTGGTTAGGTTTTGAAGTATGACAACCCTTTTTGCATTCATGGATAAGAGTGCATGAAGTTAAACAAGAGAAGTAAAAAAAAATTAAGAGGATTTTGCCATTTATTTAAGGTCCTCGGGTGATATAAAAAAAACTGGCAAACTGTGTTCCAAAGATAAACAGAGGCTTCACGGCTTTGGAACGACATGAGGGTGAGTTATTAATTACATAATTTTGGTTTTTCGATGAACTAACCCTTTAATGACAGCCTAATGTTAATTGAAGTGTAAAAATAACTGTAATTGATAGATGTGAGAGGCATCAAGATAATATTTTATTTTATTTTTTTTTGTGAGGAAAAAACTTATCACCTGCGAGCAATGGAGTTGAAAAAAAGTGTGATGTGATTTTATGCATTAGAAGTCTTCAGGTTATCCTAACATGTCCTTCCCCTGCCTGAATAATAATTTAAAAAAAAAAAGTTAAAAAAGGCAAAATAAAAAAGGCTCTCTGCAATGTAAATGTACAGTGAACCATGATGCCACATACTTAAAACATTTTAATGCATGGGAAGAAGCGTTGTCCAGTTATATAAATGTAATTAATTTAATTGTTTGTCAGGGGTGTGTTGCAGCATTGGGGGATTCTTTGGCCAGGACCACCCACTGCTGCTCTCTACATCATATAATGATCCTTATGGGGACATACAGCTAATGAGGCACTTGCTAATGAGAATATATGAAGCTAAGAATGATCTTTTTCATTATTTTACAGTCTCAACATTGAGAAAGAAGAGTTTATTCCTGCCAAATAAAAAATAAAGAAATCTGTGTTGGTAGTTAAAGCTGAGGTAATTTGTGTTTTGAAAACATACGGATAAAAACAGTATGGTTGCATTAACTTGATATTGACATAAATGGAGCAGTCGGCATTTAATTTTGTGTGTGTGGTAATTATTGTATGTAAATGCATAATTTTGTATGCTGTTTTTAGTCTAATTAATTCCTTTCTGTGTTTGCTCACTTTGAGAACTCTAAGAGTCCCACTCTTTAGCACATTTACCCAATCATTTTTGCTTTAATTTAATGGATCAAATGTTCATATTTGTTAATTTTGTAGTATTACAATATAATAATTAGGTAAACACAGAGTTATTAATTAAAAAGTATTCGAAAAAAATAATTGTACTGCTTTAATTTGTGCAGATTTTGCTATTGTCTTGTTTTTAACAAAACATGTTTTGTTTTGATAATTGTATTTTAATTTGTTATTATTTTATATTAACATGAGGTTAACATGAGGTTTCTCATGTGTCCTCTTCAACAATGTTTAACCTTGTAAGTCTCATGTTACTCTAAATGAATAAAAGTCAGTTCTTAAAGTGATAATTCACAATTCGTCTTGTAAAGTGAAAAGCTGCATGTTTGTAAAAAAGAAATCCAATATTAGGGAGTTGTAACTTTATGTCATGATGTTTTTATTAGCTGTTTGGACTCGCCTTCTGACGGCACCCATTCACTCCAGTAGATCTATTGGTGAGCAAGTGATGTACTGTAAATTTCTCCAAATCTGTTCAGATGAAGAAACAAACTCACTTTCTTTTATTGTAGAAATAATCAACTTATTAATAAAGTGTATGTCTCTGTGTTAAACCAATATATACATATCCTTTTATAGAAACATTAAATTACAGCACAAGTATATAATTTTTATTTAAAGGTACAGAAAACACTAACTCCTTACAGAGTTACTTCATTATATCAGGTGACTGATGTAGCTGTAGATGCGTTGTTGCCCAAGGTGTTAATGTTCCTGTGATTCACCACTATTCAGTTTGCATTACAAATAGATTGTGTTTGCATGTAACCTTCAACTGAAATTCATATCTTGGCAAACATATGTACGTTTCTCACTTCATTTTTAATATGCCTGTATTTGTGATTTGCATTGTTGAAAAAGTTGAATCCTCTCAGCTCCTTGAACCACTTCCCAGAATATTTGTTCTGATCTCTCACACACGCATTTGCAAACACATTTGGCCTTTCCCTCTCACCTCCTGTCTACAGTCTTTTTTTCCAGTTCTTCTTGACCCCGGTGTTTTACAGTCATAATTAAATGCATTTGATTATAAAACTGAAGAAATGTTGTAGAGGAAACCATTTCATGTTATGGCCTTTCTTGGAACATTTATATGCATGTTAAAATGTTTTGCAAATTCATCTGAGGTGACAAATGAACTGATGAAGTAACGTATGCATGGAAATCCACTATTAGCAGCTTCCTCATTCACCTGACAACTGCGAAACAGTTTTGTGTTGGCTGCAGGAGCAGAAATGTCGTCTAACAATAGGGGGGAGAATAAACATGAAGTTTCTCAGGAGCAATTTTTGAAGGGGACAAAAATAATACAGCTAAAATTGTACTGTAAGGAAAAGTTTGCACAGAAGAAAGCCTTACTACTATTAGTGTAGCAGGGAGGCCGTGCCAAATGAGACAACTTCAAGCTGTTGTGGTCTCACCGTGACAGCGCCCACATAGCGGACTCATCGAAAAATAGATCATCTGTATTAAAGAGTAAATAATAACTTCATCCCATGTTTAAGTAAATAAAATAACGTTGACATAGTATAACAGGTTATTTATAATATACAGCATTGTTTTTAATCATTTTTCGAGGGGATAACCCTCAGATGGGGGATCCTGTCCCCTCTGACCCTCCAGGATTTCCTCGTATGTTTGGCTGAACTGTAAATAATTTTTTCTCCTTTAAAAGTGTGGTTCATTGTGATTTCACTATTTTAACGTGTGTAATAGTGTGTAATGTTGCTGTTTGAGCATAAACAATATCTGCAAACGATGCTGATAGTTCAATGCAAATGGAGATATCATCTTTTAAAATTATGGCAGTTCAATGCCGACAATAACAGCTTTTAGGGACTACAACGAGTTACTTCCCAGGTTTGTGATGTCACAAACCCTGAAATTTACATAAACCCCACATCCAGGAACAAATGCAAAGAAGGGGGCGAGGCCATGCTGCACTGCTTTAGAAAAGAGAAAGAGTTGTTGCCATGCCGTCAAAACTAGGGGTGCATGAAAAATCTTTTCATATATGTATCGCTATTCTGTCTTTTAATGATTCTAATGGATTCACAAGTTTCAAAATCAACATTCTAAAGCAGTGGTTCTTAATACTGTTCCTCATGTCGCCCTGCTCTGCACACGCCCTGCATCTCTCTCTCTCTCTCTCATTCAGCTCATCCGCTCAGCTCCAACAATTAACTGTTCCAATTATACCCTTTGTGTATAGACAGACAGATATTTTTCACATAACTAGGAGAAGCATTAAACATGGACGTGCACGCGGTTGCCGTGCTGTATTAAAGCTTTAATCAGGATAAAACCATATATTAAAAGCTAACATTAGCAGTAGCATTTACAAATAACCACATATCTAAAAGTATGAGACAACTACAAACAAAAAATATAGTCTTTTATGCTCACCTTGTTTGCATTTCTTTGATCAAAATACAGTAAGAACAGTTATATTATGAAATATTATAACAATTTCAAATATCTGTTTTCCATTTAAATATATTTTGAAATGCAAGTTATTCCTGTGATGGCAAAGCTCAATTTTCAGTATCCATGTTCTGCTTTTATATAAATATATTTTTACATGTATAAGAGCAACATTTATTCAAAACAGGAATATTACCATTATGTATGTATATGTGTATCCTTTATAGTATATATAGATTGCATCCATATAATATAGATTGTATCCTTTCCATATAAATGAATTGATTCTTTAAAAAAGCTTTAAACGGTAGTGTAATGAAAGACAGTAGCATGAACATTCTTCAAAATATCTTCTTTTGTGTTCCACTAAAGAAAGTAATTCACACATATTTGGAATGACATGAGGTTGTGCAAATGATGATGATTTTTTTTTTTTTTTTTTGGAGTGAACAAATCCTTTAAGCCACTGGACAAACAAACCCTATCAAATGAACATACAAGATCTATTCAGCTGAGCTCAGCGATCTCCATGTGTTTGAAGACAAAAACAAAACTGTCCCACATCCCAACTGTGCCTGAAAAATTGTTTCTCTCTGCATGTACTGTATGTTAATGCTTTTCCTCACAGGGCTTTCAACAAGATTTATTTTCTTTAGACGATGAAAGAATGCTTTCCACACTGCATGCTTTGTGGGTCACACTTACAATAAAACAGCTCTGCTTTATAGTGACAGGGTGGAAAGGTATTCTAGCATTTCATTTTCAGCACTGATAACTCTGATGAACCAAAGTGATTGTGACTATCAGAGTGACTTTTTTCCCACTTCAAGCACAGGAAACCAACATATTCGACATAAGAAGCTTATTTTAGTTGCATTACATAAATTAATGTTCCTTTCTTGTCACAATCACAAAACAAAAACCCAACAGTTGTTCTTTCATCTCGAAAATTGCGAAGAATTTGGAATAAGGTCCCTCTGAATAAAACGTCTGCCTGCATGACACGTATTTGCCGTCTTTAGTTGTATTAATCCTCTTAATATTTATGAATGCATCATTAATTCAGTGTAACATTCACTTCATAATTACATACACTTCATAAAAATTATACCGTCTTATCAGAGCAACAACATTGCTGTAAATAGATGTTTTGGAATCTTGTGCTCATGTTAAATAGAAAAATGAGCACAATATTTCATGTTTGCATCACATTCTGTCCCTCCGTGCCCTGTAATCTGTAATCACTAAACTAACCTGTGGTCCTGGACTAGACATGTTTGACAAACGTAGAAACGTTTAGTAGAGCATGCAAGTGTTTTTGGGCCATCTAAGGGAATTGGATAGATATGCTGAGTTTTAAGGCAAGATAAGAGTCTTTATCATAGTCATTTGTGGCTGGATTGTCTGCACATCCTGTCTGTTATCAGGTGTGGACAGATCTGACCGAGCTCAATTTTACCTCCAGTGGAGAGATGCTAATCTACATAGCGGCAGCCTGTGAGAGAACGTAGAAAGATCTGATGAATATGAATATGTACTAAGGCTAGGCTCGGAATAGCACAGTACCATGCCATACTTCCTTTTGACTCATATTTATGGAAGCCACCTTAGAGTCAAATAACAATTTTGACTCTGTTTCTTGTAACTAAGGCTTTATATCTTGCAGTTGCTACTTTTTGTAATTGTGGCGTTTTAATGAAATTTCACAGTGTAACCTTATATCTTATTTGGCCAGAAGCCATATCACCCTGTAGCCTAAGACTGGTTGCCCACTGAAGCTAAGCAGGGTTGAGCCTGGTCAGTACCTGTATGGGAGACCTCCTGGGAAAACTAGGTTGCTGCTTGAAGAGGTGCTAGTGAGGCCAGTAGAGGGTACTAACCCTGTGGTCTGTGTGGGTCCTAGCGCCCCAGTATAGTGATGGGGACACTATACTGTTAAAAAAAGCACCGTCCTTCAGATGAGACATTAAACCAAGGTCCTAGCTCTCTGTGATTATTAAAAATCTCAGGATGACTTTTGAAAAGAGTAGAGGTGTGACCTCGACATCCTGGTCAAATTTTCTCATTGGCCTCTGACCATCATGGCCTCCTAACAATCCCCATATCTGCTGATTGGCTTCATCACTGTCTCCTCTCCACCGATAAGCTGGTGTGTGGTGGGTGTTCTGGCACACTATGGCTGCCGTCACATCATCCAGTTGGATGCTGCACACTGGTGGTGGATGAGGAGACTCCCCCTCACAATGTAAAGTGCTTTGACTGCTTAGAACAGCAGAAAAGCATTATATAAATGTAATGAATTGTTATACTTATTATAAATTATTATTTTAAACAGAATCTCACAAAGACACTGTAACATTTGCAATTGTAAAGGTATTTCTCATTACTACAGTTTAAGATCCTACAGTTTAAGATCTATTTCTTATGATTGTGGCCATTTCTTGTAATTGGTGTATTATCTCAATTGCAACCGTGTGTCTCAAAATTGCTTTTTTTTTTCATATTTTTTCTTATTATTTGTAACTTAATGTCTCGCAGTGTTACTATTTCATATTTAATTTTTTATCTTACAATGAGACTTTATATATTGTAATTGCAAATGTAGTTCTCGTAATTTCAACTTAATATTTCAGATTTGCAGCTTTATTAATGGTTGCAACTTTATTTGACATATCTGGTGTTTTCAACTCACAACTGCAAATGTATATCTCCAAAATTGATATACTTTTTGTACTTGTGAATATTTCTCTCATAAATGCAAATGGATATCTCAAAGTGTGACTATTTTTGAGACTTTCTATCTTTCATCCAACACTATTTCTCACAGTTGCAGCTTTATTTCTTGTAGCTGTGATTTTATTTCTCATAACTGGTGCTTTGTTTCCTCATAATTATGATTATCTCACAATTAGACTTTTTTTTTATATCCTTAATATCGTTATATCTTTATCTCAACTGCAAATCATTATTTGGACTTAACATCTCACAATTGCAGCTTTATTTCTCAGAATTGTAACGTTACATCTAACAATTGTATCGTGTGTCTTAATTTCTCCTAATTAGTGTGTTTATCTTATAAATGCCACAGTATCTCAAAATGTGATATAATTATTTTATTTTTTTATTTTTATAAACAGTTTTTTTATACAAGCTTTTATAATTATTAAATTCTAAATTCAAATTTAGAACTAAATCCAAATGCTGAATTTAACATTTAATGTAATGAGGCACCGTGATAGAAATGTAGCATCATTTTTAAATGTTTAGCTTACATAAAGTGCAAGAAATAAGTATACAAGTATACTACGCAGTATGCATTATGCTTTTTAAATTATATTCTGAACATAGCCTTTAGACAGTGTGGCTGGTATAACATTAAAATGGTGTGCCATTTAATATTTCATCCTGTGTGAGTTAAAAGGCTTCGTTGCTGCCTGAGTGGCTCTCTATGTCTGTACGCTTCTGTTTATGTATGTGTTTACAGCTTGACAGCGCTATCCATGGAGAATTCGGTTTGGCCATGTCTCTGTTGGTGATGAGTGCTTTCCACGGGAGTGGCCGAAATTAGCTGTAACACTCTTACTTGCTGATGTCAAATCTGCTCTCTCTCTTTTTCTCACACACACACACACACACACACACACACACACACACACACACACACACACACACACACACACACACACACACGTGTCACTGCCAACACACTCAAAAGGAACAAGTCATTTCAGCGTGTCGAGCAAATTTCACACACATCCAAGGCCTCTCTCTGATCTTCTTAAATCACTGCTTGCCTACCGCTTCCTTAATAAACCCCCTTCTTTCACATCCGCAGTGTTTCCTGCTCTCCGTGACCTTTTCTGAAAGCTTCTTCTCCGCTCTGAAGTGCAGAGCATCATTGAAAAGGAAACGTGTCTAATTAAACATGACCTTATTTACATACCATAACAGAAAAAGGAAGCATTTTCACTCTTGGAAGAGGTGGAGAAAATTACTTTTGGTTTAAAAAAGAAAGACGATTAGATTCACATAAACAGTCAAAAACATTCAGTATACATATATGCGTATATGTATATATATATCGGCTATCTGCTATACGTATATAGCAGAGTTATATCGGCTATCGGACCCCCTGCTTTGCAGGATATCGACATCGTCAGTCAAAAAAAAAAAAAACAGTATCGGTCGACCACTAATTTATTTTAGTATTTATTTATTTGCTTGCTTGTGATTTTTTTGGTGTTAAGAGGGTTTACTTTGTGATAAGAACTGTGTGACTATATGAATATTTAAAATCATAACATTATTTTAAAATCATTTAAAATCATTCATTATTTTATAATTGATATTATTGTTACATTAAATGCATTATATCAAATATAAATTTACTATACAGTGTATATATATATATATATATATATATATATATATATATATATATATATATATATATATAGAAACTTTGAAAAAAATATTAAATGTGCATGTTTATTTTAAAACTAAATAAGAATCCACCTGTATGTATCTCTTGAAGGACCTTTGCTGGTGCAAAATTATGTTTTGAAGGTTGAATACTTACAAGCTCTTGGGGAGCTTACGTTTAGTTTTAAATAGTTTTTCAGGCTTTCCTCTCATCTGCAGACAGATAGAGGGAGACAGAAAGACGCTGGTTATCACTGGAGTCATGGGCCCTGATCAGAGGCAGGGTGCTGGGTGTTATCTTAATGAAGCTGTGCTTATCATGAGCTTGAGGTCACTGCTCGCTGTCTAACCTCTGACTGCACCCTCTTTCTTTCAATTAACCCACTCACAAATGTCTGTCTACCCTTTCACACTTACATACATACACGTAGTTTCAATAAAAAGTTCCTATTCTTCTGTTTTGATTGGAAAAGAAAAGGTTAAGACTTTTATTTTACATGTGTTTTGCAGAGGAACTCTAAAGGCACCTGGCCTCTTGGCAGCAGGGGCCCCCAATTTGCGAGAGGTCCTGGGTTTAAATTGTGGATGAGCCCCCAAAGCTGTTCATTTCCAGGTAGACTGTCTGTAGACTTTAAGCGATTGATTATCCATTGGAAAACGCTGCACCATCCCTTGTGGTGTATAGCGGCAGCAGCCACAGACAGACAGAGTATAACATTCTCAACTTTATTAAGGAAACTGGGTCATATTTAAACAACACACACACAGGATGTCTTGGACACCCAATCAATTTACTCAGCTCATACATTACCCTATATGCAGAAAAATTTGTTTGTGTGAGGGGCATATTGCCGCGTTCCAGCCAACCCGTAACCCCTTTTCTAGTATTAACAAAAAGTCCAAAAGAACAGCGTTTATTTGAAATAGAGATCTTTGTAACATTATAAATGTCTTTATTGTCATATTGGGTCAATTTAATGCATCCTGCCTTTGTAAAATTATTGATTAATTAGTTCATTATTATTATTATTATTTTAAATCTTACTCTCTCAGTGTACAAAAAACACAACTGGCCCAATGTTCAAATCCTCCAAATACTCACGAAGTCAAATCATGACTTTTATAGGCATATACATTAATATGAAATATGGATCTAAAAAAAAAGAGCGCTCTCTCTCTCTCTCTCTCTTTCTGCATTCATCCTTCTAGACTGACTTGGCCTGAGTGTCTGTGCCACTCATGTTTGTACTTACTGCAGTGCCACTTCCTTTAAAACTCAAGCCAAGCTGATTCAAAACTGCCAGGGCCAGTATCAGGTCACAAGTCACTGCAGCCATCCATGATGTGTGTGTGTGTGTGTGTGTGTGTGTGTGTGTGTGTGTGTGTTCCAACACAGATGAAGTGTTAGACTGGATGCTTCCTGTTCCATATTTCCACTAAGCATTCTCTTGTGTGCCATCAAGTGTTTCACAGGTGTAGTTCCACTTGTCTGTGGTCTCGACAGCACATTGTAATTTAAATGATAAACATTATGCAAAATATCATGTCATGCTTTCATCAAAATTAAAATGTCAGTATCCTGATTATGATATTTACATTTTTCTTTAGAGGTTTATATTTATTTCTACTATTTATTTTTTGTTCAAAGACATGACAGGAGACACCGTAAAATAACAGCTACAGTAAATTAAGCTGAATATTCAGTTTGCTAAATATTATCATACAGTATAGCTGATTATTTTATTACTAGTAGCTTTTTATAGCATATGGCATATTACTTTATACCATGTACTGTACTATATTTAATAGCATATTGGTTTTTGCTATAGAATCAAAGTCATGAAATTTCTTTGATATTAGTATTATGTGCTGAATATTGTGTATCATGACAATCCTAATCTATGCACAAGATAATGTATAGTATATCTTTCAGTCTGCTTTGACATTTTGAGTTTTAGAGCTTCCTAGAGCACATGGGGTCCAACTTTCTTTCTCAAGGAGCCCGAGAAGGTCACTCCAAGAAAATGTACCCTGTTATGCATGCAATGCATATCTATAATATTAATGAGAGCAGAGTGGTAATGTAGGGGTGTAATAACCTCCTGACATCTGCCGAGAAGCTTTCTAAAAGATTCCTATGTGGCTCTCTGTTCCTTAAACCTTTTTAATTAGATTCTCCTTTGAATGGATGCCATCACCCCTTTTTTTTGTTACACATTTATCACTAGTGACTGACTGTCACCATGGCGACAAGTTCATTCATTTTATTACAGGTACCAATGACAAATGTCAAACAAGAATGTGTTGGTGAAAATAATGTGGTACGGTATTATGATACTTGTTGGCATTTGATTTGCAAATGAATTTTTTTTTATTATATTGACTACTATTCATGAAAATATACATTTTCAGAATGAGGTATGCAATGCAGATGCTCAAATTGTAATTCTGGCTCATTTGGCGATTTAAACTTGGCTGGCGTCCAGTCGAGTTGAAAGTAATAGCACAGATTTATCTGCTCAAAGGGGTTTCAGGGTAATGATCCATTCAATTGATAGAAAAATCCATTTTATATTCAGTTAATTTTACAGGACATTTTTGAGCTACCCCCAAAATAATCAGTTGAAATTGAAAAACACAGACTGACATGTTCAACCCATCACTCAAAGCATACGCACACTCGCACCCATAAAGCTGATATAATAGGCATACTTAATAAACTTATGGGAAATTAGCGTGAGTGTGTTTGTGTGTGTGTGTGTGGTGGATGAAGATAATAGAGAGCTTTATGAATTATCCTCACACTGACATTTTTATTATGGTTATTTTCCTCAAAAGGCTTGATTCAGCAATAACTCATTTTTTCTCATTTGCACAGTGACTCCAAGCACAGATTTGGAAATTGAGTGTCAGAAACTAGCCAGTAGCCAGTTATTATGTTTTTGTGTCTGCAATGCTGAAATGTTATTCCACAACTGTTTTATTATTTTGATCCCTTATCTGAATATTAGAATACAGAATTCTAAATTATTTCAAGCACTGTGAAAAATTAAATCTTAAAAAAATGTTGACACTTTAACACTAAAACCTTTAATACCTCCTATTAGTTGTTTGTGTAATATCAAATATTCTATTATAGAATACGTTTTATTTTTATATTATTTTGTTATTTTATTTTTCCTTGCATAATTTGCATTCCACAATTTTCTCACCATTTAGTTAAAGTAATATGTTTGATCTATTTAGATGCTGAAATGATAGTTTCCTCTAACTGATAAACATCAATAATTATTTTTGCCATTGTTTTTGAGTCAGAACAGAGAGATGATGGTAATATAGAGAATATAGAGATAATGTGCTCTCTGCAGATTCTTTCATTGAAGCCTGCTGGGGGACAGGAGGAGCAAACTCTTTGTGGCCATGAAGACATCTCTGTTCAATGTGATGCTTGGTTGAGAAGCCCTCCTGCTGCTCTGAAAGCCTTTTGGAGGCTTCAGTGAATTTGTTTGTAAGACTTACATTGCACTCTGAAGTAAGTTGCAAAAATCTGTGTGTACTGAGTGCAGAGTTATTTGTAATTTATTTGAGATGTTTGAAAAAGAACACAAGAAGTTTAAATGGTCTTGCATGAAGGGTGTGTATAACCAGGTGGCAGGAGTAAACAAGTTTACTTAAAGGTACACTATGGAAAGCTTTTCATTAGAAACTAGAAAGCAAGATAATGGTATATAATAAAAACATTTCCTTTACAAAAAACTTGCTATTTTATGTCAACTACAAATGGTAAAATGTAATAGAGAGCCCAAAAATCCAGTGTGCCTTTAAATGAACCATTATACAATCTATGTTTAATTTCTACCTTGAGATCTGCTTATATATATATATATATATATATATATATATATATATATATATATATATATATATATATATATAATATAATATAATTATTATCATTATTATTATTATTTATTTACATTTTTGCAGCAAAATCTGACTTTTTTCTGACTTTTAGGGAATTAAACATGCAAATTTTTCAGAAATCATCTGCAGAGCAGTAGGTGCTACACACAGCCAGGAACTGCACAAGGCAGACAGACTTTTCCACTATGAACTTTAAACATTTGTTTTTCTAAATGTGATTTTCTAAAAGTGGCGACACCCCAAGCCGACATTGGCCAAAGTTGGGACATCATTGAGCTTCTGTGAGTCCAGTTTTTGCATCGTTTTCTTCATCATCGGCAGTAGTTGGACCTTGTCAGCGACACTAATGTGCAATTGTGAGATACAAGCTCAAAATTCTGAGAAGAAACGAATTGTGAGGATGTCGCAATTACCTTTTTATTCTTTATTTTGTGGTGGGAACAGAAAAAGCAGAATTGCGAGATGTAAAGTCAAAATCGGGAGATATAAACACAGAATTGCGAGTCGCAATTCTGGGTTTATATCTCGCAATTTTGAATTTCTATTCTGAGTTTTTTACATTCTGAGAATTTTCTCAGACTAAGAGGAAGAAAGTCAAAATTGCCCGATTAAAAAGTTGCAAATAACGGTTTAATTTTTTTATTCCATGGCAGAAATTGGCTTCCTTATTCCTGCCACCTGCTGTTATAGACAGGTATTTTCCCTCACACAGGTACAGAAACTATGTGCCTGTTGGCTTTTTGCGGTGTGTTTAGTAGCAAAACAGTCGGCACACCGCTCTGATGTTGGTTTCACAGGCTTTAGTCTTCTAGCCGTGCTCACTGAGGCAGCTCTTAATTGTCCCAGCTTTGAATGACTCACCATGTTGAATAATTATGACTTTTGGATCAGCAGACATCCCAGCCGACAGCAAGCATTTGCTTTTATTTGAGAACGACTGTATGGAAGTGGACGTTCACCAACAGCCGCTAGTCACTGCCAATTACAGCTATAGAAATTGGTATGACAGATATGTATTGAGACATGGATACTGTGTGTGTGTGCATGCAAATGTCTCCAGGGACACACTTTGACAGGACAACTCCAGAGACATGCCACGCCTAGAGTTAATGGACATTCGGCGCATTAGCAAAGAATAATAAATAATAAACTATGTGAGGAAGACATCCTTAGAAAATGAGCAAACTGCTTTTGTCTACTCCGAGCCATCAGCAGCTGTCCCGAGGGCTGTTCCACTAAACGCGTTCATGCCCTCTTCTGCAGGCTGTTCTGTTAAATGCTTGCACCTCCCTACACCAGCGATGATGAGTCACAGTACCAGTCTGTCTGAAACGTTCAGAATGAATCTGGCTCAGGCGATGAAGCCGCGTAAAGAGGATTAGCTTTTCTCAAGGGTCCAGCCCTGCTTCCCTGAGATTGAGGCCTTTACATATTCGGGCATGATTTCATGTAGATTTTATGTGGATCTTTTTTGCAGAAAAGAAGTTGATGGCCTAAGGTTTTGGCTTTGCTTGTCAGAAAGAAATTATTTTGTGTGTGTGGCTGTCAACATAATTTCTGCCTGTGTGTGTGTGTGTGTGTGTGTGTGTGTGTGTGTGTGTGTGTGTGAGAGAGAGAGAGAGAGAGAGAGCAGCAATCAAGAGCAGTGTTAAATATTCTGGCATCAGAATATCACAATCTCTCTCTCTCTCTCTCTCTCTCTCTCTCACACACACACACACACACACACACACACACACACACACACACAGACTGTTCAAAAATGGTAACATATAAGATAATATAATATTCTAATATTCACAAAGGCTATTTATTTGCTCAAACTGTGTAAAAACAGTTTAAATTTCAATTTAAAATAGATTTTCCGATATGATTATTAAAAAAAAATGTATATTCCTTTGATTGCAAAGTTGAATCCTTTATAATTTTTATTTGCTGATTTGTTGCTCAATAAACATTACAAAGGAATTCAAGCAATTTCTTTTGAAATAGAAATCTTTTGTGACATTATACATTTATTTACTTGCTTCACTTTTGATGACTTTTGGTCAGTTTAATGCATTCTTACTAAATAAAGAGTTTGAAGTTGTACTCACCCCAAACTTTTGTATGATAATGTGAATAAAATTTTAGTACACTGCAGTTCCTTTATAAGAACTGTTTTTGTCATATGTGTAAATATACTATAATTATTTCCAGAAAAAAAAATTATAAAAAAATAAAAAAATAAATATATATATATATAATACAATTATATATTGTATATATTATATATTTTTTTCCAGAAAAAATATATATTATATATATTATTTACAATATAATATATAATTTTATTATATATATATATATATATATATATATATATATATATATATATAATTTTTTTTTTTTTTTTTTTTTTTTTTCAGAAAAAATAAAATAAAAATATACATGAAATTATAACTAATTTAGTTTTAATTTGGCAGTTTATTTTGGGTTTCCAAGCCAGAACTTCAAGAATGTCAGAGCGCTGTCATATGAGTCACCCCTGCTGTGCCCGCGTCATGAAACACCCTTCAAGTTTCCAGTGGCGTCATGCAAATGTGCTCTTGCACCTAAATTTGAGGAGACTGATCAGTTTTGTGCTTGCTTCTGTCTGACGAGATGGAAGGCTGTCACACTAACCATCTCTGCCCTCGGGCCTTCACAAGGAGGGAACTTTTTGTTCTTTTTCACACACTCACAGTTTTTCCATCTTCTCTGCTCTATATTCTAATCTGTATGCTTGTAAAGTCATATATGCATAAAATAACATCTGGAGAAAGCTACCGGTGCCTCAGGTGAAAGTGACGTGACATTCAGCCAAGTATGGTGACCCTCAGAATTCGTGCTCTGCATTTAACCCATCCGAAGTGCACACACACACACACACACTGTGAACACACACCCGGAGCAGTGGGCAGCCATTTATGCTGCAGCGCTTGGGGAGCAGCTGGGCCTTGCTGAAGGACACCTAAGTCATGGTATTGAAGATGGAGAGAGAACTGTGCATGCACTCCCCCCACCCACAATTCCATCCGGCCCGAGACTCGAACTCACAACCCTTCAATTGCGAGTCTGACTCTCTAACCATTAGGCCACGACTTCCCCAGTTAGCTTGGTGCGTAACAGATCCTACAACTCTTGTCACTTTCAAGAGCAGGCACCTCTTCAGAGCAGACATTTGTTTCTGTGCTCAAAAACTGGCTTTTCATGCCAGTTTGTACTTGGAAATGTGTATCTATAAAGTTGCATGATTTGAAATAATTACTGTACTGGTAATCAGTAAGTATTAGAGATTTTGTATGGGTCGAAAGAGTGGATGTTTAATTATATGTATTGACTAATAATATGTACATTAAGTTTTTATTTAATTTATGAGCTATTTATTGGTCATAACATGAAAATATTTATCTAGTGATGCAACAAATGTTTTTTTGTTTTTTTACTGAAACACTGAAATCAAAATTAGTTATCATTTAGCTGAAACAAAAATAAAAGTTAAACTTGCTGTTTTTTTGTAATTGTTTTAAATTTACTAGTGATTGCTAATTGCTTCTGCACCTTCTTTTTTCAGTGTACAGATTATTTAACAGATATAGCTGAGAAAAGTAAAACAGTTCTGCTTGTGGATATCTTGTTTAATTGCTACTAATGCAGCAAACCCAGTAAAAAGCTCTTCTTCAAAAGTGTTGGACTCAGTATCTTGCCAGCATATCTTTAGCAGACTGGCACACTCAAAAATGGTGTAAATCCAGTCAGATTCAATCAGACTGAAATGGATGGTTTTTAGTTAGCACTTGGTGTTTTTGTGTGCAGTAAGCATCAGGCAGTTCATGAACAGACTGTGGGTGGTCTGTGGGTTTCCCGCCTCAGGCTCAGATTAGACATGCTGTACCATATATCCTGCCAGGAGAATCTGCATCCTGCTCTGAGTTTAGCTAAAGTCTTCAAAGAACAAGCTCACCTCAACCCCAACCTGAGTGAGATATCAAACCGAAACTGCACGATAAAATCACACCTATTAGCAATTGCCGAAATCCCATTGTTCATGCTGTATGTAAATTGAAAACTTGAGAACAGTTGTTTGTGTGTCTCATATTGCCTTGTAAATCTTCACAGATCAAAAATGAACCACTTCTGCCTTGCTTTCATCTCTCAACCTTACTTTTCACTCTCATGTCATCATTTAGATATCCCTGAAACATGAATGGACTTCCTTTATGTAATTATGAAAGCACTCTCTGATCAGTTTTGTTTGATTGTGTAACTTGCCCCTGGGTAAGTCCAGAATCATTTTTCAAACAGTACAAAAAATAAATTAAACAAATTAAATAAAAAGTAAAGTCAGAAATAATATGAAAAAAAAAAAAAAATCAAGGACTTGAAGTCAGTTTTATTTGCCCAGAAGTAAAAGTATTTTATATGAAAGTGTTCATAAAAATTAGATTTTGAATCTTATTTTTATTTTTTTATTTTTGCAAAAAAGCCCTTTACTAGAATTTAATTGGACCCCAGGGGAATTTTTTTTTTATAAAGGATTCAAATCTTACATTTTTCTATTAAAACAAAAAGGGAAGTTGTTTTGCAATATGGCACTTAATTCACCAAATAGACTTTTTTATAACATGTTTCATTTTCAGTGGGTTATAAATGTAATAATTTAGCTGGCTGACTGACTGTAGCTTTACTGCTTGTTTTGACTATATATTATGTTGTTTTGACTTTTATCTGTATGCCAGACTTTCTTCAAAGGAATAAGAAAGATGTTGTGAAAAAGGATTATTTTTTACATTTTGCTATAAAGGCATCACTATTTTTAACTTCTTTGTTAACGTTGTTGACATAAGTGGTTCTAATGTGAGCAGTTCTCAGCTAATTAGGATAGTTTCTTCTTTCATCCATGGTTTTGAGAAACGGTTTGGACTCTCGACTAATGAGCTTGTCTTAATCACACATTCCATTGTATGTAGACAAAAACTGAACACTTTAAATATTTCATTTATTCAGTGTTCCTTATCCATTGGAGTGGCTTCATTCTCCTCGAAGCATTTCCTTAAAAAAAAGAATGTTGTTTTTTAAAGAATGCTAAAAGTTTTGTGGCCTCCTACCATACGAGACAGCTTTGTTTAAAGATAAAAACAAGAAAAAGAAGAGGTAGAAGAAACACTGGTCTGTGTTTTTGCTGGAGGGAAAAGATTAGAATTAACTGCAGTCTTGTGCTCTGATACTCAGTGTACATCCACAGACGTCTGTGTCATCGTTTAGAGACTCTTCACAGGCACATCCAGCTCTTCTTCTGCTTCTTTTTTCCAAGATGCATGTGGAGACACAATGTCACTCACAGTTAGTAATGGAATATGGATGCTACTGTATCTTGCATATTTTTTTATTTACTTATTTATTGGTCTGAGAAATGGTGCAGTGGACCCTCTGAATCAAAGCCAACTGTATATACGCAGTGTATACAGTACAAACCAAAAGTTTGGACTGACCTTCTCGTTCAAAGAGTTTTCTTGATTTTCATGACTATGAAAACTGTAGAGTCACACTGAAGGCATCAAAACTATGAATTAACACATGTGGAATTATGTCTGGAATTATATACATAACAAAAAAGTGTGAAACAACTGAAATTATGTCATATTGTCGGTTCTTCAAAGTAGCCACCTTTTGCTTTGATTACTGCTTTGCACACTCTTGGCATTCTCTTGATGAGCTTCAAGAGGTTTTCACCTGAAATGGTCTTCCAACAGTCTTGAAGGAGTTCCCCGAGAGATGCTTAGCACTTGTTGGCCCTTTTGCCTTCTGTCTGTGGTCCAGCTCACCCCTAAACCATCTCGATTGGGTTCAGGTCCGGTGACTGTGGAGGCCAGGTCATCTGGCGCAGCACCCCATCACTCTCCTTCTTGGTCAAATAGCCCTTGATGCCTTCAGTGTGACTCGACAATTTTCATAGCCATGAAAATAAAGAAAACTCTTTGAATGAGAAGGTGTGTCCAAACTTTTGGTCTCTAGTGTATGTATGTATATATATATATATATATAAACATGATTCTCAGCTTATCCAGAATCTTGCAGATCACGATTCTAAAGAAAGAAAAAAAGATTAGAAACTAAACAAAATAACATAATTTACTAGTGGAAAATGTTCAATGTTTAAGTCTTTTAAAATATATATATTCATATGAACAAAATAAAAAATTGATGGAGTCAGTGTCTCAATTCATAAAGACATGTTTCTCAATTAGAATCTTTTGAATAAATGATTCAGTGACAATTACTTTTTTATTAAAGTTGTCTCCACACCTGCCTGAACATGGACAAAAGCATGATTCTCAGTTTATCCAGAATCTTGCAGCTCTAGTTTACATTTGGCAGAGGAGGATATTGTGTTAAAATACATACACGTGTTAAGATACGTTTGGTTTGATCGCTACTGTTGAGAGAATAAGTGTTTATACCCATACTATAAACTTTTATCCCAGTTCTTCTGTTATCTAAATGTATACAGAAATAACAAAGAAATAATGGATGAAAAGACTGCTTGTGTTGCTCTTTCTGGATCACCTGCTTATTGGCTTTAATTGTATACCATACAGTACATTTCTTCCACTCCTTTTAGCATCTTTAGCATATTTTTGTATCGGTTAATCTCTTGCAAATGCACTGTGTGTGTGTGTGTGTGTGTGTGTGTGAGAGAGAGATACATACATACATATATAGTCACTTTATTTTAAAGTCCAATTCTCTCTATTAACTAAGTTTACTAAATAAACTACCTTTATGATGATTTTTGGTGACAGAAATGTTTTTTTTTTTTTTTTTTTTTGAAAGCGGTCCCTGTCCATTGTATTATAAACTGCGTAGAAAAGAACAACTATTCTGCTTTTGTGTTCCACAGATGAGATTACGTCATATGGAGTTGGAATGGGATGATGGAGAGTAAATGATGGCAGAATTCCCAACTCACTTGTATGGTCGTCTTACCAGATCACAGCTGTTAAATGAAACTAGGCAGTTTCTGTCCTTCTGCCAGTTAAAAAAGTAGGTGGCACAGCAGCGCTCCGAGCCTCCTGCTTTAGGCTAATTCAGATCTTGGTCTAGATTCAAAAGGCAAAACAATCTGCTAACCACAGAGCCTCTGGGCAGGTTCTGACACAAACAGAGAGGTTCCAGGAGGCTCCGGAACAGATGGAATATTGCTGATTACTCTTCTAATTCTAATATTCATATCGCCATGGAAAACTTTTCTAAATCTTTGAGTAGGGCCTTATTTAGTATAATAATACCGCTCCTGGTGATGTATGAATAGGAGTGGGGATGCTGAAATGGGCCATTATTCATACTTTCTGCTAACAAATGAATTTGGCCAGCTTGGTGACTTATGCAAATAATGAGGTAAAGAGGTGCTTTAAATGGCATAAAACAGCTCAGGTTGTCTGACATCTGAAGCTCATGAGTGTTAGTGTCCATCTGGACTCATTTAAGACTCAAGATTGACTCATTGTACTATGAGATTATGAACCATCTGCAAGCATAATGTGTAGCTGATGAGACTGAAGGGAACTTGGATTATTGATGAATGGATCCACTGTTCATTTTAACAGTAGTTCATTTTTACATCAGTTTAAATGGATGATAAGTTTCCCTCATTTAATTCTGACAACAGAAAAATCCCTGCATAACAATATAATCAAGATTTCAGACAAAATGGGACACAATGCTCCCTACATGTGACGTAAGCCGTTATCCATGGAGAGTTTCTGTTGCCAGTGAAAAGATTTGTGCGGATTATTTTTATGCCTTTCTGCCAATTTAAGGAATATTAATGCCCTATTAATGATAATGGATATGAAAATCACATATCTATAAATATAAATGAAATTAGCACAATGATTTGATGATTTTTTGATGGGCTTTCTGTTGTTATTTGGGCCCTTCTGTAAACCCTTATGGGTGTGTTGGTACAAAATTAGTTTGTCCAAACAAATCTATTTTAGTCTCAAAAAACATCTGTGAAAATTCATGAGAACTAAGTGAGATGCAGGGAGCAATGAAGTGTGAAAACAAAAGATGTGCACATTTTTAGACAGAACAGACAAGGATTTTCCATTTGGGTTACTATGGGTTACAGTCTCTCTTTCTCATTCCCTGAATTTAAGTCATTGTGCATGTTATTTTATTTTGATATCCATGATATTCCAAATTGCATCACAAAAATGTTTGTTGGTAAAGTAATCCATTACATCACAGATTTTACTTTTTTTACTTATTACTTTTTTTTTACTCATTTATCACACTAATGTGAATTTAAATATGTAATCTACTACTATATTGATATAAAAATACAGATAAAGAAAATTAATCCCACATTATTACAGATGAAAATAAGGTAAAATCAGTAAATTATTAATGATTTATTGACGTTGTAAATCTTCGATTTTAATTTAGATTTTAAAATGTCAAATAATCTAATGACAAGTACTTATGGAATCTGATTACGAAATCTAGATGACATATAATCAGTAAACCAGCAGTGCGTTTCTCCAGAGCAACTGTGGTCGCAAGTCGTTCCCAATAGAGTTGGTTACTTGAATTACTTGAAATTAATGGTTAGCTAATGATGCTTTTGGGAAACACACCCCAGCAAATTACACACAACCATATTTAAACATACATTCTGAAACTGATATAACATCACCATACAGATCAGATAGTGATCTGATGTATTATTGTAAAGAACTTTCAGATTAATAATAATCACTTAACACCTGTCTCACTTGTTAACATTATAGTAAATGCATTAGCAAAACAAGAAATGATGGGCAATCTATTTTTACAACATTTATAAATCTTTAATGTTAGTTGCTAAAAAAATAAAATTCTTCATGTTAGTTCACAGTGCATTAACTAATGCCAACTGATATTTATATATATCTTTTAAATGGACACAACAACAACAAAACAAAATTGTACAGTAAATGCTAAAAAGAATATGATGCAAGATTAATAAATGGTGTATTAAGTATTTTAGTTAATGTAACAAATATTTAACTAATTAACCTTATTGTAAAGTGTTACCGTATTGTTTATTTTTAGTTCATGTTAACTAATGGTGTTAATAACTAATGTTAAAGGAATAAATAGTTCACCCTAAATTTGCTAAAAATGTACTCACCATCAGGCCATCCAAGATGAGTTTGTTTCTTCATCAGAATAGATTTGTAGAAATTTAGCATAACATCACTTGCTTACCAATGGATCCTCTGCAGTGAATGGGTGCCGTCAGAATGAGAGTTCAAACAACTGATCTAAACATCCCAAAAACCCACAGTAATCCAGCTATCAAAAAGGCTTTCAAATTATTTATTTTTTTAAAAGAAAAGGATGTATGGATGGATAGATACAGAAACATTTGGCATGTACAGTAAGAGATAAAAATTTGCTCCTGTAACTAGAATGCATGGAAAGGAATACTTCATGAGTTCGTTGAATTGTTTTCCCATGTTGTAAAGATTTTCATAGTCTGAGAGATGTGCATATGATGAACTAGGTCTGAAGCTCGGCGTCAGTGATTGCATTGAGCTCCTCTTCACCACAATTGTCTTATAAAGACTTGAGCTGAGATTTAGGCTCTCCTTTTGACTTTGTTCTTTTGTTCCCCTCTCTCTCTTTCTCTCTCTCTCTCTCTCTCTGTGTGTGTGTCTCTGAGCTAAGCGTTGCTTTGACTTGACAGCACACTGGATTTAGGAGTACTAAGAGAGGATCACATCGAAACTTCTGGAGTCACATGTTCAAATCTGGAGTCATTGAGCTCATGTCAGTGAAAGGAGTGCTGGGAATTCTGTAAGAGCCTCTCACCGAGGCTTTTTTAGATGACACTTTAGAGTTCTCAGCATGTGCTCTCATAAACATGAAAGGACTATTCTGTGCTATTCTAGTGAGAAACATATTAGAGAAGTGACACTAAATTGATGAATTGATTTAACTAAACCCATAGGACAATTTTATCACTCAGAGGTTACTTTTTCATTGATTGGGAGAGCCTATAAAGCATGGTAGTCCACTCCTTCGCCACATTGGAAACACTGAACAACAGCTCTTTCTATTCTATTCTATTATTTTCTTTTTCTAAGCAGCATTAAATGAAAGCTGATACATTTGTACATTTTAACCTTTTATTTTAAGAGTTTTTATTTGCTTGTTTAATAGTAGTAATTATTATTATTATTATGAACCTTTTTGCCTTTTTTCTCTTATTTTCTATCATATCTATCAAATAAAATAATTTGTGTATTGTAAGAGAAATGAAATAGCGATAATGTTTTATAAAAAAAATATATTTTATTTATTATTTATTAGTACTATTAGTATTAGTAGTAGTAAATAATAATGAGAAGAAGAATATTTTTAATTGTTTTTTTTTTTTCTTCCCTTTTTGCTATTGGACTTGGATAATTTAAACTTTTACACAGAAAAGCAATATCACAAAGGTAATATTTTTAATATTTCAATTGTTTCTCCTAGCAATGAGAATAAAGGACATTTAAACTTTTTCTTCAGTCTTAAGTTTTATTAGTTTTCTCTTCACATTTCTCCTCCATTCTTGGAAGAATTTGATGAGTAATGTTTAGTTCTTATTGAAATCGCTGTCTTTTAAGCACAATTGATTATTATTATTATTATTATTATTATTATTATTTTCCTCTTGAAACTGAAAAATGTGAAGAGGAAACCAGTGAAATTAGAAAGTGAATAAAATAAAATAAAAATATTCTCACTGCTAGGAGAAACGATTGAGATATTTAAAAGAATTACCCATGCGTTATTGCTTTTCTATGTGAAAGTTTTGTAAAACCAGTAAGCTCAAAAGTGTACAGTATCTCAAAACAGCTGGTGTTTTGCAGTAATGCATTATTGTGATGATGGTGTATACTGTACCTTAGGCTTGGAAACAGATGGTTTCTGGTTTGATTCCCTAAAAGAATGAGCCATTAGCCAGAAGAATGCAATTCTTCTAAGGAAACATTGTGTGAAAAGTTAAAGATGTAATTACTTTCTGCATCATATTTTGCCTTTGACCATACACTGCCATTCCCATACCTGCTGGAGGTGCAGCTATCTCACCCTTACATCACCTCCTCCTCCTCCTCCTCCTGTTTTTAAATTTCTTAGGTTTTTCTCATTTCCTCTCGCCTGGCCTTGTCATGCTGTCAGGTGTCATTGGACTCAGAAGGGAACTATTGAATTAGTAAATAACCAGGATAAAAGGATTATAGAAAGTAAGAGCTTTAGGAGAACAGGCAATGTTAGATTTATGATTGATCTGGGATGCAGGGACTGATGGAGGAGGGAGGACGAAGGGCAAGAGGGATTCAGGAGGTAGAAAGAAGAAACAAAAGAGCCCTTTCATTTCTTTTCACGTACCTCTTTTTTTCATCCCCACCTGCCTCCTTTCCTGCTCAGACTCATTTTTTGAAGTGTCATCACGGCTAACACTCCAGGACTCCATCGGGGGCACTCCTTCACCTCATTGTCCTCTTCTGTTTTAATATGCTGGTGTTAAATTAAACACACATTGTGCTAGATTATAGCTAATAAAGAATGCAAATCTGCTGAGGAAAAGTGCTTTTTTGTTTCCATACCACTATATAATGACTGTTAATAAAAAAAAGTT
This sequence comes from Carassius auratus, assembly GCF_003368295.1. Taxonomy (NCBI): domain Eukaryota; kingdom Metazoa; phylum Chordata; class Actinopteri; order Cypriniformes; family Cyprinidae; genus Carassius; species Carassius auratus. The sequence goes on along the minus strand of NC_039277.1, from coordinate 13,034,250 downwards.
TTAAAAAAGTAAAAAAAAAAAAGAAAAAAAAAAGAACCCCTTCTGCTCTTGGTCAGTCAATCGGATAGTCCCGCCCCCAAATTCATGCCATTGGTTAATTCATTGTTGTTGGAGTGGTAGTGATGAAAGTTTTCATAGCAGGGAACACTTTGTAGTGAACTCAACTCTTGATTTTGACTGCAGATTCCAGTTTAATTTTCAGGGTGATAAGCAAGGGTTGGTTCAACTCGTGATGTGAATGAAATAATAAATTCTTATATGTGCTTATATGTAAAGAATTTTATATTAGAATTTTAAATTAGAAATGAAGTGAACCCAGTCTATGTTCAGAATGGAATGCTAGTTCTGTACTGACTTTATGAAATACCACACTATACATTTATCAAACATTTCTGCAGTATCAACACTACCGTTCAAAAGTTAGAAGACAGTAGGGTTTATGTTTTCAAAAAATATATATATTGTTTTTCAGCAAGGATGCAATTTAATGCCTCAAAATCGGCATAATAGAATTATTTCTGAGGGATAACGTGACACTAAAGTCTCTCATTGTATATTGCACAGTCTGGAAAATGCAGAAGGTCATCCAGATCATCCAAGCATACAGAATTTTGCTAGTTGTGCATAGTGTACTGTATATACGGCAGAACTGTTACACGCATTGACTGCTTTTTCAAGTCAATATAATACTGTTTGCGGACTTTCAGTCATATGTTCATCTTTCTCATCAAAATATTGGAGGTTTCATGGGAATAAGCACAACAGAAAGAAGTCAGTTGTGTGTGCTTTGAAAAGAGATTCAGACTGCTGAGAGCCATTTTATGTAGTTAAGAGCCTGTCTGTGCTGCAGTCTTACAATTTTTCCTCTCAAGTTCAATTAACAATCATCCTGACCAGTGTCAACCAGCAACGTTCTGGCATCTCGCACATTTGTTATCTGCAATTTTTAATCAAAGTAATATTACAGCGATCAAAGACTCTGATTTGAACTAAAGCGCCATTAACAGAGCCATTGTGTTTCATTTATGTTTGGAGCAGAGTGCACTCTTAAAGGGTTGCCATGTCCACTTATTATAAGCAACACTTATTAATCATCTTTATAATCCAGTTTATAGAGTAAATAATGTAGGAAGTTGCATGCCATTATTTTTTGGTATGTGGCTTATTTCCAAGATAACGCATTTGGATTTGAGATTTGATTTCTTGCACTGCACATACAGAAAAAACTAAAATCTGATACATGTTCAAATACATAATTAACAAGACGTTGCTATTCCTGTAAATTGCTGCAGTATGTGTGAACAGAACGGGATTAAGCAATAAAAGATGAATTAATAACCAAATTGAGCTGTCTGTTTCTTGTGCGAGAAAGAAACAGAACACAGTTGAAGTGTTTTAGTTTTGGCCCAAACCACAGGGGGCGCTAAAGCAGGTATTAGCATAAACTCATATTCCTCCACACTCAGTTGTCCATTTCAGATCGACTACTCTCATAATATACACAGCAAAAGGCTTCACTATCTGCCTGGGTGACAGAATTCCCCCTCAGGGTTCAATAAAATATGTCTTTCTATTGAAACGAGATGTCCTGCAAGTCCCTGAAGAAATAATGCTTGAAATATATATCCATTCAATTATTTCCACTGTGTGTGTGTGTGTGTGTGTGATAAGGTAAAATAAATGGAATTGAGAAAGTGTTATATATTGTCTGCCTTTTATAATCAGAATTTAAATCAGCCCAGTGATTTAATGTGAATTATTATGAAATGTTTCTTCAGTAACTTCGTTTGGTCCAGAAAATGAAAAGCTCTATCTTGTGTGATCATTTTCCTGATTAAACAACATCTGATTTCTACTTTGTTTGGATTCTGCCCGAAAACAAAATAGAGGCATCCAAAACCATCAGCGTGAGACCACATTTCTCTTTAATGTTCTTTAGAAACAGCTTTTGAGTCTGGTTGTGTTTCATAACAGACAGAAAGTTTGAGTTATGAAAAAGGGAGGAGGAAAGATGAAAGACAGACAGAGGAATATGTGGAAGGTGTTAGTATGTTGCACTCGTATGTTCAAAATTGCAGTTTGACGACAATGTACAAAGAAAAAGTACATGAATACAACTTCCTCCTGTCCCCGACAATGTCATACACATAGTCTTTTGTCAATAAGTGACATATATTCTCAAACAAATAAATGTTCACATTGGACATCATAATATTCTCAGTTCACTTTAGTATGAAGGTATAGAGTCTTTGAGGAGGGTCAGGTAGAGGTTGGGAAAGTGCTTTTACCCCACCTGTCCAGGAGGGGGCTCAGTGACTTTTCATAGACAATTTAACTCTCAGCTTTAGGATCCCAATACAGAAGTGTTTGACCACTTAACAGCAGCCGGGTAACAGATAGTGAGGGACAGAGAGGTTTTTCTACTGCTTCCAAGGATAAATCATATTTGCAAGGTTTATTACCTCAGATCTTGCATTGACTTTCTATATGGAGCTGTTCAGTGTGTTCTACCCCCCCCCCCCCCCAAAAAAAACCCCTGGATGAGAATTGACATTTTTGGGTAATGGGTTCCCTCTGAAGTTTCTAAAGTGCTTTCTGATTTGTATGAAAAAATAAAAAAAAACTTTCCAAACCTGGATGCATTTATTTTCTATATATTTTTTGTTGAACCATCCCATTAACATACTGTATTGACTATATATTATAGCATTTATATTTATTAATATTATTTACTTTTTTTGTCTTTTTGATTTTGATTTGATTGCACACTTGCTTGTGGACCCCTAATCCCCAAACCCCAGTTTGAAAACAAAATGGTCTAATAAATTATCCCTGTTACATGTAATGTGAAATTATAACATTTCTGATATAAACCAAACTACTGTTACTACATAGTATTACACACACACACACACACACACACACATATATATATATATATATATATATTTATTTATTTATTTATTTATTTATTCAAGAAAATCAAACTATTTGAGATGTTTTTCTGTCTACATAGTGGTTTAAATCAGAAATCGCAAAAAAATAAAATAAAAAAATTATAATAAATAAAAACACTTAAGAATTTCCTGAGGGAATCTATGGCAAATTAACATTCCAGGTTTGACTCGACGTCTGTGACTGAACAGCTGTGTTTCTTCCTTTGTGATATTCCCCGTTTTATTTTCCTAAACTGTGCTGTGTACAGCTATTAATGTAGTGTTGGTGTTGTGTGCCTTCTAGGTCAGCACATTATTGCAGCTGAGAAACAGATAATGCATGATGCTTTTTGCATGAGCTCCACTTGACCTTTTCATGTCTTAATAACTTTTGCCTTCCAGTCTTTATGTAAAATACTATCTTCAGGGCACAATCAATGAATAACAACACACACAAACCCAGAGCCATCCCATAATCCTTCATAAACTCTACTTTTTCTTTACTGACCTCGCCAGCATAGCAGCTTTAGAAAAGTAGAATTTGATTGTTAATTCACACTGTGACAGCAAACAGCAACTTTTGGCTTCGTTGGATCAACCCTGTTAGCATTTATTGGGGCTGTGTGAACCAGCTTTAAAAAACAACAGCAACAACAACAAAAAACCTCATAACTAACCCAATTGCTCTCTTGTGTGCTTGGCTTGCATTTTTATGTTGTCAGGTGCTAAAGGTGTTAACAACATCCCTCCCGTAGAAACCGCTGAGATGCTAGCAGGTTAGGAAAGCAGCCCCTTTGTACATCTGTGTAAATGGTTGGTTTCTGTATTTCATTCACACTCTTACCCCCTGCTGGGCTGCAGCCTGTGCGCAGGTTGAAGGTTAAGACAGGGATTCGGAGGTTTTAATGGGGGTGAGCTTGAACACAATGAGCTGCTAATTATTCTGCAGAGGTGTGATACACAACTGAATGTAGTTAACAAATGCAGATCGTTTATTTTTTTGTTATTGAATATGGTCTAACAGGAGCAACAGGAAATGGTGATGATGGAGGAGTAGTCCCGTCTCTCCATCTCTCGCCCACAAATCCCAGAGTTCCTTCCCATCTCCGGTTTAATTCCAGGCCTGTAACTTCGCAAAAGTCCTCTGTCCCTCGAAAGGGGCTCACTATCGTACACATGTACACACAAACGCACACACATTAGTACACTGTAGGAGCCAGAGTAGACAGAGGGCTAAGTTTATTCTGTAAAACCATTAGTAGAGGCTTCTACGAGGCTCAGCGGAAAATAAGGGCAGTGAAACACACCAATAAGCAAAGGGGGATGATGAAACAAGGTGACCAGAGGGACACCGCCCTGCTGTTCGCTCTTTGCACGCCACTAGGGGCACCCACCGAAGTCCGTGGGATGCATTTGTTCTTTCGTCTTGGTTTTGATGGGTCAGATTTTTCGTCTGATTCCGTGTTGGCTAACTCTGTTAGGTTATACACATCGTTTTGAGCATTTCCCTTGCGACTTCGATGCCTCGTGCAGTTCCTGTTGCGTCCCGGCTTGGGTGGTCGAGGCAGCAGCGATGGGGAGGTGGGGTAGTATTGATCCTGATGTGGCAGGTGAGGATGATGATGATTGCGCGATCGATGATGATGATCTTTCTTCAACGACACTCCCACGTCCCCCTGGCTGGATTTGCGCTGGTGGAGCGACTCTGAGCCTGTACAGGAAGGCAGCTCTTCTTTTGTCAACCTTTTCAGATCCTTCCCAGCCAGCTCTGGCGGAGCCACGCATATTAACAAGGAGGTGGAGCCACGGAAGCGCCGCAGCCAATCCCAGAGCGGCACGGCCTTGCAGTCACACTCCCAAGGGTTGTCGTTGAGACGTAGGTACTCCAGTGCTGGCAGCTGAGCCAAGCTTTCAGCTGGAAGTTCAGGTAAGGAGTTGTTAAACAGGTAGAGAGTCGTCAGGCGGCGCAGGTCGTGGAAAGCCTGTTTGTGAACCCACTGGAGTCGGTTTTGATGGAGCAGCAATCGATCGAGTGCCCCCAGGCCACGGAAAGTGTTCTGGTGGAGACTCCACAGCCGATTTCCATGCAGAAATAAATGGCTCAGATTCAGAAGATCAATGAACATGTCATCCTCAAGAAACTCCAACTGGTTGTTCTGTAAAACAGCAAATAAACACCAACAGTCAGTAACAGGCACTGAAACAACAGGTTGCACATACAGTATGAATATCCAAAGCAACAGTGTTATTGTTTTTGTCTTTTGATTAAATGTCCAGGCAAATTTAGTCAGTTTCATCATGTTGTGTGGATTAATTTTAGCCCATTTTACTCTGTTACTACAAAACAGCTCAATCAGCTCAAATAACACTGATTGGATTGTATTTTAATGGGAAAACATTGAGAAAACTGTAGAAACATTGTTGATGTGTTGGTAATATCTCACAGCATATTAGTTTTCATCATCATTTCAACAGTATTACTTATAAAAAAAATTTTTTGGAATTTAACATTTTTTATTTATTGTTTCTTTTGTCTATTTTTTATTGTCTGAGAAATGAAAAGCTGCAAAACATATTCGAGGAAAGAACCCAATCAAATCATGTGAATGCTTCTGTGAACTTTTTTGTAAAATTGGAAGACCGTGTATATTCATACTGGACCATATTAGATATTAGTTTTTCCCTTGCCTTCTGTACTTCTTCTATAAGAATATTTCAACCTGATCTCACGGCAATTCGTACATTTTTCACAAGGTGGCTTTATACGATTGTTAAATTTATACGATTGTTGCCAAATCGTACGTATTTTCCGAGTTGCACAATTCGTATGAATTTGTACGAATGACCTTCACCTAACCCCGCCCCTAAACCTAACCGTCACTGGGGTTTAGACAAATCGTATAAAATCATACGAGTGAGGTCGTACAAATTCGTACGAATAAGCCACCTCGTAAAATATGTACGAATTGGTTGTGAGATAGTGTTGGAATATTTTCAAAAAAGCCTTCAGTAACTTGTGTTCTCGGGATACAATATACTGAAGGTAAATACACTATTTGTGGACATCTAATATATATATATATGTTCTTTGTTGATATGTTTATAAAAATCTCTATGCAAAGAATCTATAGTAGCACATTATAAATAATGCCATCAGCTCATGCTTTTTAGTGCTTTGCATGTACTATATATGAGGGACACAAATGGCACCTGTTTGTCAAATCACCCTGATCTAATTTTAAACTTTGAGAATATAACACCCACCTGTAAATAGAGGTACTGCAGGTTGTGCAGCCCCTCAAACAAGCCAGCAGGCAGAGTGATCAGGCCACAGTGGTAGAGGTGCAGAGCATGAAGTCTGGTCAGGCCCTGAAAAGTGTCAGAAGCCAGAGAGCGGAGATGTTTGTTGTCCCCCAGATCGAGCTCCTCCAGCCGGGTGAAGCCCATGAATGTGGAGGGCTGGATGTATGAGATATTGTTGGAGTAGAGCCAAAGCATGACTGTGGTGGGGCTGAAATGGCCCTGTAGCAGTCGCTGGATCTTGTTGTTTTGCAGAAAGACGCGCTCACTCTGGGCTGGGATTCCCTCTGGAACCACCAGGAAGTTGTGAGCCTGGCAGCTCACCGTGCTGGGAGAGTCGTAGCAGATGCAGTGACGAGGACAAGCCTGGGTCAACTCTAAACCACACAGCACCAGGAGAAACTCCAGACCACAGCCTAAGAAAGGACAGGTAAGGAAAAGAACATTAAATCATTGCAAGTTTCAATGATTAAAAAAACCCGCTTTAGAACATGTGGTTTATGCTGGTCTGTGATGTTTCCAGCTGAAGGACTGTCAGCAAATCTCAGCTGGTTGATTTAGTTATTTCAGTTTGCTGCAGTTTCAGTTGAATTTGCTAATACAACATACTGTATGCTGGTAAGACGCTCTCTTCAGTAAGACTATCTTATAAAAACAGCATCCGTGTAACCCAGGGTTACAGTAATAATGTGATTATCAATTTATTTGATTATCAATTTTAGTAACAATTAAAAAAGTCAAGGTCCAGAATTAACACAAGTGGGAAATGTGAGTGTAAAAAAACTTGACAAGATTTAAGTTGAATTATATGATGGATAATCTGAAATTATGGGCTGTTAATTCTATGTACTGTATTATAAATACCAGTGTATGTAACCAAATCATTCAGAGCAGTTCTGAATAGATCATCTGATCCTGTCAAAAGATCTGACTCAAAAGAATGATGATTCATTAATCAGACATTGCTACTTCTCTAGACTATTGTAATAGGCTTACTGTATAATATATTCTGTTTGGTATACTATAAACCTAAGGGAGACAGATTTCCAAGACTTTTGGAAACTATAAACTACCATTTAAAAAGTCTGGGTTAAGTTTTTATAAATTTGTAAAATGAATAAAAATTAATAATTTTTTTCAGCAAGATGCATTAAATTGATGGTAAAGACATTGCTTGTGTTGTTTTTTAAACTTTCTATTTATCAAAGAATCCGGACAAAAAAAGACTGAAGTAATGGCTGCTGATAATTCACCTTTGCCAACACAAGAATAAATTACATTTTAAAATGAATTAAAATAGAAAATGGTTATTAGTAATATTTCACAATATCACTGTTTTACTGTATTTTTGCCCAAATACAGTCAAACCAAAAATTATTCAGACACCAGATATAATTGTTTATTTTTATTTTATTTATTTTTTTGTTACTAGTGGGTGCAAGACAGGAATATAAAAATAAGTAAAATGTGAGATATTACACCCAAAAATTCTTCATGGACTGCATTTAAAATGTATAAAAGTTTGGAACCAAAAATGATTCTGACACTTTGACCTGACCGTGTTTTGTTTCATTGTTATCTGACATTATCAATATGAATTTGTACTGACACAGTTTAACTCTGAGTTCTTGTCATATTTTATTACCATATTAACTGCTGGTACCACAAACTATACTGAATAAACTGTGATAATGTGTGAAATGTTGAAGGTGTCTGAATACATTTTGGTTTGACTGTAAAGCATTGGTGATCATAAGAGTCTTCTTTCGAAAACATAAATAAAAAAAAAGATTCATAATTATTTAAAACTTTTGACCAGTGATTATAAATTTCATAAAAAATGTCACTTTGAAGTCTGTTGGCTCCTGGGCCAACTTTATATGTAATTGTACATTGTGTAGTGAAAAGCAGCAATACAAAAGGAAAAATAGTTATAAAGAATGTGAAAATCCAGCTAAAAAGACGTGAGAATGTGATCTTTATATAGATGCAATCTCTGCCTAGATCCATAGCCATCTCTGAATATACCCGACCCATTAGGCTATACTTTTAAAAGTGCAAAAATCAATGTTAAAGGTTAGAGGGGGAAAAAGTGTGCAGACTTGAGCTTTATTGTGTATGCGTGTGCATGCAACAGATCAGAATGAAAAGAAAGAACATGCATGTCTGAGGGAAGAAAGGAAAGGAATGAGAATAAATGATAAACCCATGAAGATGAGGTTGCAATGAAGGGTGCTGTTGTATAAGTGAATGTTAGTGGCTCAGCATTGATTCGCCTCTGATGTCGAATTGAAATGGGAATGAGAGAGGGGGGTTTAGAGGTGCACTGCAGTGTGAAGAGTTTCGAGCAAGAGACGGAATGTGTGAGTCATTTTGAATGCACAAGAACTAAAAGGATCAGTTCGCTTAGAGAAATGGAGAGAGATTGATATTGACAGAGACCGTGAACTTGTGCAGAGAGCTGAGCGATGTGGTGTAAGACAGGGTGTTCTGACACTGATATGAAACATTACCATGCTTTCACACATTCAGCAGCAGGAAGGACAGGACACTGTTGCTCATAGATAGCATGGGTAGTGTTAAAAAGTTTATGTTAACAGTTCACCCAAAAACGTCATTTACAAAAGATCTCATCATTTACTCATCCTCATGTTGCTCCAAATGAGTTAATTTAGTTAAAGTGTTATAAGGCATGAAGCAAACCAACCAGGTGTTTGAGGGAGTGAATCACAACATTACAAACTTTGATTTGAAAATTGAACAAAATAGAACATTGTGTACTTAACAGATTTAGTGAACATTGGGACAATCAAATTAAAAATGATGGTGAAACATAATTCTATTCATTTGAAGTCGTTGATTGTGTCTATAGAAACAATATAGTTTTTATGCATATATTTTACTGCATCATTTTTGGAGCTTCATGGAAGTGGGCGGAGCTCCATTTGTATGTGTTGCTCACTGCTACTGTATAATTGGTGGAATTTTCTGTATAGCATCATGGGAAATGTAGTTTTAAAATGAAGTTTCATAAAGTTGTTTTTCCACTGTTGAACACAGCTTTTAAAAATAAATTGAATTAATGTTAACAGATGACTTCAACAAAAACATACTATCAATTAACATCTTCAAAGCTTACAACAGTTCTGTCTTTGATGGTTTATCAGTTGTCATTAAAAATCAGTTTACGAACATTGACATTTTTTACTGAGAGAGCCGTACTGTTGTTCTTTATCATTCAAGTCCTTATTCTAGAAATACTGAGGCTTCCAAGTACCATCAAATTATTGTAAAAGCGGTTAACATCATTTGTATGCAATAATTAAAGTCTTTTGATGTCAAACAAAGTCACTGACTCATAATCGTCTCCTCCAATGGGCCATTAACCAGAGAACTCAAAAATCAGATAAGCGGTGTGAACTGGATTGACCAATTCATTGTGAGCAATCAAAAGAATGATTCTTTCGGACATCAATATCTGTTCTCTCATTAATGCTTCAAGGAGAGCTAGGGTGGATGTCAAGATTTTTAGTGAATAATGACATAATTTTGCTTATTGGTAATGACATAATTTTGCTTATTAGTAATGAATTGTAAAATTATTCCAAGTCTTCTGAAGCCATGTGATTTGTAATGACCATGTTTATGATACTTGTATGGTGTTTTCTCGTATTCGTTTTTATAGCTTGAAAGCCTCAGTGACCCTTTATTGTAACTGCATGGGAACGTGCTACCAGCTTAACTGTTCATGATTGTCCTGTTCAACAGAAGAAAGTAAGTCATTCAACTCTTAAACGACATGAAGGTGCGTAAACGAAGAATGTTTAAATTATTTTGGGTGAACTATTCTTGTTTAGAAGTGCTTGAGACCTATTAGATACATGCGTTTATACATGCCTCCACATGCCACACGATTGTGTTTATTTAAGATTACACGGATCTCTCCGGTATACACACAGTTGACGGATGACCTTTTCCAACCAAGCTTTGTTTCAAACAGCACCCGATACCTAATACAGCGTGAAATCGCACACGGCTTCAGATGACACATGTAATCCTTTGCATTTAAATGTTTGCATTTCTGTTTGACACCAGGCTGTTTCTCTGACTTTTTCTCTCCCTAACATTCACTTTGCTTTTTCTTTATTACTGCAGTCCAACAACGTCAACAAAATTACACTCTTTGGCCGGTGAAATAATGTGTATTCTTCTGAAAATTAATGCTGAATACACAGCTCTATTGCTGGCGGTATGAATTGAATTTGTCTGATAGGGCTCTCTTTATTTGATTATGAAAATGGACTCCAGTCAAACAGCGCATATTTCCATGCTGTATTGCACCTGAATAACTCTTCTAGAAAGTGTTTCTCTCTATCTCTCTCACTGCCATTCTATCGGCCTTATGTACACACACATACACACTCCACATAATGCACAGGAAGAGCATGAATACAGTCGTTTAGGAGCTTTAGATTACTAACACTTAAATAAAAGGTCAAAGCACGTAGTCTTTTTTCCCCCGAAGCTGCACTTGCAAAGGAAAATGAATTTGAGTATCAGTTCTGCCGGTTACAGAAAGGTTAAACAGGCCTGATTAAGGACCGCCTGTCATCTTAGCACCTACTGGCAAGAACTAGCATCCATTTAATATAGGAAAGATTTCAAACTATTTTAATTAAACCCACTGGGCAAGGATCATTATTTTACTAGTAAGATTGGACTGATTTTCTGACAGCTTGCAGTTTAATATCACCTGAACATTTTTTATGAATATTATTATATTTAAATGATATGTTTAATACACTACTGTTTAAAAGTGTAAAATTGATATTTTTATTCAGCAGCATAATAAATTGATCAAAAGTGACAGTAAAGGCATTTGTTATAGTCCGTTGACTTAAATATGCACATGACAAACCGCACACAAATCTTTAGCCCTTTTTATGTATCCATTGTCCTTTGTTCTCATTTTTCATTCTCTCCTCCATAATGACCCTTCTTTGATTTTTCTCTCTTATCACATAACAGAGGCTGCAGAAATCCCTCCACCATTCTAGGAGGCGGAGAAAAACCATCCAGTCACCTCTCACTCTGTTCCCATTCTCATTTTTCTCCCTCTGTTACTCACGTTTGGATTATAACTCTGGTAGATAATAAGAGAATTAAATATATGATGTCTCTTCTCATAAAAAAAAAAGATCCAGACACCAGGCCCCCATCAGTTGGACTCCAGCCATCAAAGTCACTGAGAATGTTTCCTTTTATTTCCAGTCCAGGATATTTCCAGTCACAGCTAAAATATTGTGTTCATGTAAGCTCAGCAAGTGGGCTCATGTGGCGAAAGCTCAACATGATTTAAACACCTGTCAAGTTCTGCATTTTCCACGTCCCTTGCTTGTCCAATTAATGCATGTTTTGATTAATCTGATTATGCATTCGGATACCACATGTAGTGTATAATATAAAGGTGCACTATAGGTTAACTGGTGAATTTCACAGCCAAAAAAAGAGAAAAGGTTCATTGTCTATTGTCAGTAGCATAGCAATGTATAAAGAACACAGAAGTAACTTTCAAACCAAACAGCTTTCTGTTAGTCAGCACAGTGAATGTACTTCTGAACTTCTAAATGTACAGATTCCTACTGAAATGCATCTTCACTGGAATAGGTTTGGAGAAATTTATGGGTTAATTAATGTGTGCCGTCAGAATGAGATTACAAAAATACAATAATGAGGTAACCAACACAGCTCCAGTCGATCAATTAACATCTTTTGAAGCTATGTAAAACAAACCCACCATTATGATGTTTTGTAACGTCAAACCTTTGCTTCTGGACAAAATAAATACATAATCCATAATAATGCTTTCTCCAATGAAAATGTCCATCCCCTGTTGTCCTTTCACATCAAAATCCACCAACATACTGGTTTAGAAACATTTTGGATTATTTTCTGTGCTTATTTCTCTCCTGATTCAGATGAAACACATTTTTCACTGGAGAAAGTAATATTATGGATTATGTAGTCATTTTTTACCAAAAAGCAGTTAATGGTTTGAAGTTCAAATGTTTTAATAATGCATTTTTATTACAAACACACAACTTTTCACTTGCTATCATGCTTTTTATCAGCTGTTTGGATGCCCATGCTGACGGCACCCATTCACTGCAAAGGATTCATTGGTGAACTAGTGATGAAATGCTAAATTTATCCAAATCTGCTTCGATGAAAAAAACAAATGAATCAACAAATTGTCTTTTTGGATTAACTATTCCTTTAACACATTTTACAATGTATGAGTCTTTAAATTCCAAAGTCACATGATCCAAAATTTATGTAGAAAATGGCTGCTATAAATATGATTAACTCAAGACCTTGCATTTGTGGTTTAAGCTGAGTTGGTATTGTGCATTTGTCATTATGGGTGTTATACATCAAACAACATTATGTGTTTTCTTGACCCTGCAGGAGGCTGGTGTAACAGAAGCCGTGCGAGAAAGAACATGAGAGTGGGTGTAGTTAGCAGTGACAGTCTGAATAAATGGCGCGGGGAGGGTGGACACACTCATGCTGGGTAATGTTGAGCAGAATGACAAAGAGAAATGATCCACACAGAGATAAAAGACAACAGACTAGCAGAGAATGAGGACAGGAAGATTGAAATATCACAATAGGGAGGATCTGTCTGTGTTTGTGGGCTGTACAGCACAAGAGGGTCAATAAAAACTGGAGGAAGCAGTCCACTACAATTCCCATTTATCTTAATGACTGTTTTTCAGCTGGTGTGTGTGATTTTAAATTCTGTTTGAATCTGTGCTTATGGAAACTTTTCAAAGATGTTTTGAGCCAATCACCTGAGTTTTATGGCCGGGGTAAACTGGGCCATGCTAACCAGCCAAATCCGGACCACTTGTTGCGGTTCCTTCTCAGTAATGATTAAGTAAACCCTCTGGACTCTGCCAAACCTGTCTAACAGAATTGGCTAAAGAATGAGAATGAGTTTCTGTCTGAGTGCCAGCTCGTATTATTGTCTGTCAAAATGTTCATGTCCCCCCATTTAAAGCTGGACTATTTTTGTCTGTCTGTCTGACTCTATCTCTCACACACAGTCTATTTGAGCGACACGATAAAACAAGATCGCTCCTAGTCCCATTACAGTCAGCAGAACTGTGCAAAAGTGCATTATTGATTTTTGATGACTGACAGCTTTGTTGATTATAATGGGAGCCATTGAGTTTTGCAATGTTGCGATGCGCAGCTGCTGGTAGGGTGCAAGATATGTTTTTTCTTTTCTTCCACATTTATAGTACTAGATGCCTGAGAAAGCTAAATTGGAAAGTTTTACAGATAGGGATGGATGAGATGCATTTTAAAGGTATAGAAAGCTCAAGAAATTAAGCAGGAAAACTGTAGATTAGATTCCCAAAGCACAAAATCACTGCAGTAAAGTGAGCAAGGCGCTCAACCTCCTGTATTTTCCTTTAAAGTGAACGAGTTGTCTTGGTGTGTACTGTTTTGCTTATCAAATAGTCTAAATTTGAAAAGAAAGTAACTAAGTGTGTATTATTATGGGTTGTATTTTTGATCTGCTTCCTCCCCATGCACCACAGCTGATGTCTTGTTGCAGAGAGACTAATTGAAAGCCTGTTTCGTGTTAGTGACCCTCAGCGCTCCTCTGTCAGTACGTGTCTTTCCGTCCTTTCAGCAGTGAGACAGATAAAACATAAAGGCGCCTTTAATTTTTTTTCTCATATCTGAGTGAATAGACAAGCAGCTGTGTGCCGCTGCAGATGGACGGGCTGAGGCGATCGCATGCATATCAATGACTGCGCTTATGAGCGCTGACTGTCTGTCTTAATGAGAAACAATACTGAACATCGCTTCCTCTCTCACACACATGTGCCTTCTCTCCCTTTGTTCTGGACAAACTCAATTTCCTGCCCCTGTCACCGGGAAGTGGGATGCTGTCTGTTTATTTATCAGTGTGTTGTGTTATGTGCTTATGGTAAGTGTTTTAGTATCATTGCATTGTTTTATCTGCATACTGAAAAACAAAGGAGTTGCACTCAAATGACACATCTGAACTGATTCAAATACAGGCACACAATAGACTAAAGAAAGTTGTTTTAAAGCGCTTCCTGTGCCGTGATGAAGGGACTTTTTAGTAGGGTAGATAGGCTAGACTATGACAATCTAATAAATAGAAACCAATGATATGTTCGAAAGCTTATTTTGGCCATGACATATGAGCAATATCACGAGTTACAGTGCGATATGGCTGTATATCATCACTGCTGTGATTCGGCAATAGGTAATCACAACGTGCTAATATACAGCCATATCGCATAGCTATGAGTGTGATATTGCATTCATACCACAGTTTGACAGCACAAGTGTGTAGATACAAAATGAGACAACAGAGTAGCTAGTGTCTTTTGTGCGGACCTACTTCCGCCATAGATTCAAATTAACATTTTATAACTACCGTATTTTCCAGACTGTAAGTCACACTTTTTTTCATAGTTTGGCTGGTCCTGCGCCTTATAGTCAGGTGCGACTTATTTACTAAATTAATTTGACATGAACCAAGAAAAACATTACCGTCTCCAGCCACGAGAGGGCGCTCTATGCTGTTCAATACTCCTGTAGTCTACACTGAAAACATAGAGCGCCCTCTCGCGGCTGTAGACGATAATGTTTTCTCTTGGTTTTTGGTTCTAAATAAGTGCGACTTATAGTCCAGTGCGACTTATATATGTTTTTTTCCTCATCATGACGTATTTTTGGACTGATGCGACTTATACTTAGATGAGGGAACATTAAGATACTTCATTTAAAGCTTAGTTTATTACTGTATTAAAAGGTCAAAGAGGTGTAAAAGGTGTAGAGAGAGAGATGGACTGAGTGAGTGTAATTACCTGCTTCTGATACAGCATTTATTCAGCTCAATCTCATATTCACTATAAAATATTGAAAGTTTGAATGTGCACTAGGAAAGCGATACCTTTCAACTGTTTAGTGTGAGTTCAGATGACAGCACTGATCACTGCATTCATTGGCTGCATCTAACAAGGTGTTGTTAAAAAGTAAAAATAACTTTTTGTTTACAACCCTGTTTCAGTCTGTTTCAATATTAGATTCATTCATAAAAACAGTCTCTTATAATGTTACTATAGTCACCACCACAAACACACACACACACGTTTCTCAATATTGTATAATATTACATACTACTATTATTTATATATGTACTATTTAATAAACAACAACAGCCACCGTAAAAGTTGCTAGGCAATTCTGTCAAAAGTACAAAGACAGCGCTCTAATAGCATTAAAGTTATATAAAATATAACGTTATGAGACTTTGCCCTCAGCCAAAACTATTTGATCTGGAACATATAATAGATTAATGAGATAAAAAAAAGCCATTAGAATTACCCAAAATGAATTTATATCTCATGCTTAACCACGATAGAGACATCAGAGCCAGCGGTCAGCGGGTTTATGAGCGCTGGACTGCCGCTGGCGCCCTGGAGCTCACATCTCAGAAAATGTCAAAGCTAAATTTTCAAATAGACATTATCTTTATCAACAAACCCTATATCTGTAGTCTAAATAACTACATTCTAACCTAAGAAACTCTTACAACTACATTCTATGACACAAAAACAATATAATTTATATATATATATATATATATATATATATATATATATATATATATATATATATATATATATATATATATATATATATATTCGAGATTATATCAGAATTGTGAATTTATCTCTTTGATTAAGTTTAATCATAGTACTGGTTCACAGTTCATTTCAGTTCAGACCACTGATTTTGGGTTCTGTGGGAGTCAGCTGTAAACTAATCAAACAAATCAATGACCAAATGAGTCGGATTCAGACAGTTAACAAGTGAATTCAGGACAGTTTTGCAAATTCTTTTAACTGGCTTGTTAAAAATAATCAGTTCTTTGTCTGTTAAATGGGACCCTGTGTTTGTTGTTTGTGTGCAGGAAACACTGGCATACACTAATGCCATACAAATGCCACTGGCATACAAATGTACTGTATTAATGTTACAATTATAACTGTAAAATTGCTTCTACAAATTTGTATTTTTCTCAGATTTTTTCTGGAAACAACTATACGATTCAGATGTGCCCATATACATATGAAAAAATTGATAAAGGAATTACTACAGATGAAAAAGCAGTATATGATGAAATATTTATAAAGTCAACAAAAAAGTCAAAAGAAATATCTATCTATATATACCCATCTATATCTATATCTATCTATCTATCTATATCTATATATATATAGACAAAAATCTATATCTATATCTATATATGATATGACAAAAATAAGTCAAAAGAAAAACTAAAGGTTATAAAACTTGTTTTACGCTCATATATGACACATTTCAAGAAGCAATGCGTCATATTTTTAGAGCTAAATCTGAGAACGTTCTTGACTCATGAGTCAGCACAACATCAACATGGACCGACAGTGACTAAAGGCCACTGGTGTTTGTGCACAGAGTGGGATTATGTGCACACTTCTGGTTATAAATTCCTGGGAACTGGAAAAAAAACCCTTCTGAACTCTTTAAGCACTGACTGGCTTATGCTTAAGTCTTTACAAGCATCGTTCAGTCCAGACATGCAGCACACAAACATGCTCGCCCTCACGTTCTCATCGACGCCTCATTTAACACAGGAAAATTGATTCAGAGTACAAATAATAAACTGAGAAGCCAATCACGAACAACTTTCAGCATGCAAACACACAAGGTTTTATCACATTTGGTGTCATGTAAATCATAAAGAAACAAATGGATGTTTAAATCCCATTTACAACGAATTGTTTCCGTATTGTTAGTTGCTGCTTGTTTTACATGGGCTGCATAAATGACCATAACTTTCAGAAATCTAATCACAACTGGGGTGTAAAAATGAGAATGTAATTCCATTTTCACAATGAATAAAACAGGACATTCTGGGAGGAAAAATGTGGTGCGCATGATGCATCATATAATGCACAAGATGATTTATTACCAATGCACGAATCAAACTTGCTCACAGTGCTGACTATTTCTAGCATGGTTTTCCATGCCTCATTTTTTTGAACAACATCCCCGTGGGTCATTGCTCACAGTTACTATTAACTCCTCCATTCACTCAACTATCTCACAATAAATGGATCATATTTCCTCCATTGCCTTTACTTCCACTGGTAGCTGTCACATCTCATCACTGTTCATTAGCATAGTTAAATGTTTCTCGGCACCCACATCTGCATTTGCAGCAAAAATGTGTCCAGAAGATTCATTTTCAATCGGAGTTACCGATTTTCGCTCCTCGGAGTTTAACTTTATGCAAATAAGATGATCTAAAAACTACCAATGTATACGTACAGTATATGATTTATCTCTACCAACATAGAGCAATATGATAATAAAAAAAGAAAACGTGTGGAAAACTGTCAGAATTTGCAGACATTGAGTGAGTTTGATTCATGCATTGATAATCGCTCGTCTTGTTCATCATATGATGTATTATGCACAGCTGCACAAAAATTTTCCCCAGCTGAATGTTCATTTTTAGCAGCAAGAAACCGGAACAAATTTGAATGACATCTGATTTACCAGCAAAACCCATTTGTGATAAGATTTCCGCTTACTAGCGAGCAACCTTCGGTGATAAAATCGCCATCATTGTGAATGGAGCATTCATTATGAGGGAAAAGAGACCGAGATGAGCAGGTCTGTGTTATTCTAGCTGATCTAAGGGGTTTGCTGCTTTAGTTTTAGTGTTTTTCTTTTTTGGAGAGAAGTGAGATAAAAGACAACAAAGAAGCAAGACGGGGCCGAAAAGGCAGAGACAGAGCATAAGGAACAGGAGGAAGACAGAGGCCTTGGTTGGATGAGTGTAATTCCTTTTCATTAGGCCTGCTCATATGGAGACAGAGAGAGAGGCGCCATTGATCCTGCTGTAATGTCTATTCATTAACTTCACAGAGCTGAACACTGCTAATCAGGACAGAGCTCTGTGTGTAGCCTTCATCTATCACTCAGTGTTCGCACACACTCGTGAACACAAACACTTTGAATTTTTGCTTGTGATGAAAGATTTGTCAGAAACAGGGTCAGACAATACATCAAAAACTCACTTTTGTATTGGGGTTGGTGAAGTATTGAACATTTACGATATGATTGACATGGGCTTGGAGATATAAAACTTGAGCAGCATTGTGAATATCGTAATGAGATTAATGTGCTTTTTATTTGGCCATTAAGTTTTGTAAAGACTGCGTCATGAGTGAGTTTCCCTGTGTAATGGCATTAAGTAGCTTCTCCAAATTAAACTTTACCAGATAAATAGATCCACACTTGTCCATGTTTAATACATTTAATTACATTTCTTTTTATATAATTCAGTGTATTGTTTGAATGTAGTATTTATAATAATTAATTATTATATTTTATTGTAAAATAATCAGAAATAAAAGAAATCTAAATTATTTCCGATTTATTTTTCTTCATTTGTGACGATTTTGTGAAAAACTGTTTTTAACGGTTTAATATGCCTTCATTTTCACATTCTTTTTTCAATTAATCTGTTAAAATTTGAATTTATTGCAATTATTTATATTTATTATAAATAATATATTATTATGTATTATATTATTTAAAATAATCTATTATAATTCTTAAAAATATGTATTTTATTTATTATTATTTTAAATATTCAGTAAAAAAAATCTTCTTAAAATTATTTTACATTCCTTTATTTTAATTAAAAAAAATTAAATTTTCTTTAGTTTAAATATTTATATTTATAAATAATAATTAGTTCTTTGTGGTAATCTTATGTAAATAATTATGATAAATTATTTTTCATCAGCTACTTTGTGCTGATTTTTTCTTTTGTCTGTTTTTTTTGTTTGTTTGTTTGTTTGTTTGTTTCCCTGGAAGTGATTTATCAAGTACAGTATATGTATTCCATATTACACTCTAAAAGTGCTGGGTTATTTCAACCTAACTTTGGGTCAAATATGGACTAACCCAACTGTTGGGTTAAATTCTTAAATAAAATTTTTAACCCCAAATCTGGGTTAGTCCATATTTGACCAAAAGTTGGGTTGAAACAACCCAGCATTATTTTAGAGTTATGTATGTGGTTTTTTTCCATCTTCATCAACCAGCTTTTTTTCTGTTTTCTATCCACCTACAGTATGACTTGTGGTTAAAGTCCATTGTTAAAACAAAAACCGCACAAACTGCCTGTCTCTCGTTTTAGCAGGAGGTTTCTGGACCTTTGAGATAGCCACTTATCCCCCCGAATCCTCTGCGTCTCAGGGCAATCCCACCCTACGCTACATGACAACATCAAAGCCTCACACACCACTGCATTATGCCAAACACGGCCCCCATATCAGCCATTCCACCCATCTCTCTTTCTAAAACATTTGGAGAGAATGGATGATAATCCGTTTTTTTTTTTTTTTTGTGATAGCTGTAGGGAAGTACAGGAGAGTTAGGGCTCTTGGGAAAATGCCATCCTGAATACAGTCCAAAAATACAGCCCGCATGTTCATGGAAGCCCAATTACACTCAAACACATTATTTTGTATTCTCTACAGCTCTCTACATTAAACTATATATATATATATATATATATATATATATATATATATATATATATCATGCACTTCACCTTTCTCCAACCCACAGAATATTCTGGACTGGACCTGATGGTCATCTTTGTCTCACACTGATTGTTTTGCTTGTCTGAGTTGGGGAGTGTGGCATTTAGAAAGAGGAAGAATTTTATGTTGCTGCACCAAGCAGGGAAAAAATGTCTGTCCACTGAACTGGCTAAAAAAGCAGATACGCCAGGGGGAATCGTGTAAGTCTGAAAAATGAAGCAGGGACAGAGAAGGTAAATGTCACTGTAGGACATCAAAAGAGGACAGTGACAAAAGTGTGTTAGGAAAGGAGAAAACGGGAGGAAAATAAGACTGCAGGCATATTTTCAAGCCTTATAGTGACTGATAATAAATGATCCTCATGATTTAAAAGTGAAGGGGGTAGTTTCTGAGCCACATGGGATTGAGAAAAGTTATGATTTTTTTTGCAAACAGGTTTCTCAAACAGTCTGTTCTTCTACCTTTGGTCAGACAATCAGATAACCCCACCCCAAATTTCAGATGAAAAAATATGTTAACTTAAGCATGTTTTTTAAATATCTGCAAACATATTTTAGTATTTTTAAGGCTTTAGTAGAGTCAAAAGCTTACATACAGCACCTTTAAGCCAATATTGCTGATGTTGAACAGGGCAAAGATACAAATAGCAGTGCTTTGCACTACAGTAACAAAATGTAAAAAGTTTTGTGTAGAATCATCCCACGACTGGCTTAATGTCTTTTGCTTATAAAACTGGCATAAAGCATTTTACTGTCAGATAGCCCCGCCCCTCATTCAAGCCACTGATTGAACCAATATTTTACACAATACACCTTTAAAACGCATTGTATGCTGTCCCATGATTTTTGCTTGTATAATGATGTAATTAGGGGAATTTCTTATTTTTCACAGTGAAATCTTTGTCACTTGAGATGAAATGAACTGTTATATACAGCACATCACTAAATCACATGTCAAACAGAAAGCGCTGCATTTCTCTTCTAAGACACATGAGAAACTCTCAAAGAAAATGCATCAAAATGATGCCATTGATTGGAATTATTTTCTTGTGTTTATCACAATTGCTACAATTATATTGTAAAGAGCCTCTCGATGGAAATTGTCTTCTCTGAAATGATTTTTGCTGTAGACCTCTTCCCAGTACAAATCAGATTTTGATTCAGAAAGATGTGGCTGGCAACTTTAATGACTTAACTGTGTTAAGGTCATTGAGTGGTTTTAATTTGTTAATACTTCTGTGTGGTTGCTAGGGTATTCTGGTTGGTTACTAGATGCTTGTTTACTGCTTTTTTTGTCAATTCTGTTACCTACCAAGTGAAAACTGTCAAAGTTGAATCACTTAATAAGCTGAGTGACTGTATCACAATGTGGCAAAGCTTAAATCTTAAGGCACTAACTAACCCTAACCCTAACCCTAAACCTAATCCTTGCTCAAATCACTAAGTTCTGTATGTTATGCCCATAAGTTATGCCTGTTTTAACAAACAGTGCTACATCTGTCCAGTGCTTGATGGAAAGCCACAAGCACTCTTGTAGAAGTCTCTGTTTGCTGATGGTTGCTCTCACACAGAGAAGCTTTCCAAACACAGTGAGTGGTCAATCATAGTGTTGTCCGCCAGCCAACCAAATGGACTCTGAAGCTTTCAGGCTTGTGTAATTGGAGTTCTTCATGGCCACATGGAATGACCACAATGGCACCTATGGGGGCTCCTTGAGAGACTATTTCACAACTCTCTGGGTAATGAGTGATTTCTTTCTTTGACCTTCACCATAACTGTCTTGTAACTGATGACTGTCCATTTAATGTTTCTATGTGAACGGAAGAGATAGAAATACTTTTTTTTTCTCTGTGTGAGTCAAAGTGTGTTAATGGACGGAGATGGAGTGCAGTCTGAGCACCTGTCTCAAGGTTAATGGTTTGATGTTCTGTATCTCCTGGATGCTGTGGCACTGTATGCGTACTTGATTGATGTGTGTATTGAGGAGACATTGGCCTTATTTAAAAACTTGAGTGGGGAATGGATTCAGAATGAACTGTCGCTAATACACACAAACATTTAGTGCTGAACACAGATTTTGGCAATTATTATTTAACCATACTGTTTTCTAATATCTAAAGAGACAGTTTACACCACACAGTTACTCACCCTCATGCTGTTCCAATACTGACTTGCTGTGGAACACAAAATAAGATAATTTGCTACAGTAAGTGTTTCAGGGTGGGGTTTTTTTTCAATGAAGTCATTGGGGTCCAATGTTGTTCTGGACCTAAATTTCACTATAATGCCAAAGACAACTGCATTTTGCAGAAAAAAACAACAAAGTTATACAGGTTTGGAACAACAAGAGAGTAAATGATCATTTTTGAGTCAGGAGAAGTATTTTTATTTTTAGGAACACAGCATTTAAAAGTGGCACTGTTTAGTGAATTCACCTCAGTGTCTTAAAGGAAAATTCATAATTGAAATAATCACGTATGCCATTGCACGCAACACTTTAAAACTTTTCTAATGTCTTTCTCATCAAAAGCTGCAGTGGAATTTAATATCTTTAAATGTTCTGTCATCATAATCTTATTCTAAAGCAGCTTATGTTATGTTCATGTCAGTTCACCCACCCTATTCATCATATAGTCATTCTGTTTTCCTGATGAAAAAAATGCTGTTTGGACTTAACCAGCTGCCTCTCCTTTATACAACGAAAAGAAGATGCTTTGAAATATAATTAACACAGAAATGATTCAATGATACAGAAAAAAGTCTGCCCACCAGCAAAGCTTAAAAACATTATCTGATTTGCTCTGTAACACATAATCTTTTTATAATCTATTGTGATATAAAGCTCTTAATAATTGTTGCTGTGCATATCCAGAGCCTTTAGATCTAATGGATTTTCGAAAAATACTCTGTAGTTGTTCAGACAGCTTTATTACAATCTGTGCTCGATGTTAATCTGATAGATAAAAATATCAATACGAACAGCAGCATTATTCTTTGATACCACCAGACAAATGAACCCGCTGTGATAACACACAAGTCCATACACATAACAACCAATTAAATAAGTAACAAGCAAACCAGGTTTCCAGGAATACACGAGAGTGCACTGATAAACAGGAAAGCATATCAGTGAGGTTTGTGAATAAATGGCATGTGTGTTTGGTGCATATGCAGTGACAGCACACGCCTATCTCTTTTCTGAAGCGTGGAGTGCAGACAGATGTGTTGGTGTATGTGGAGATAGAGACATCCAGCTGTGAAATCGCTCTGACTGGCACTTCTGGATTGGTCCTACAACTCTGATTCCCAGTGGTTTATAGTATCTCTCGCTTGCTCTTTTTTTTTTCTCTCCAACTTTTTTTCTGTGGTTGACGTTTTTGTATACTTAAACTAAATTGTCATACCAACTACCTTTTGTTTTTTTATTCCAGTTAAACTTCTTAAATGAATTTTTTTGGGAAAAGAGACATTTTTCTGCTCTTCAAAGCAAGTCTGTTGAATATATGATGTGATTATTTGTAAAATTTAATTTATTATTTTTTTTAAATGTATAATTTATTACAAAAGTTGGTAATATATATATAAATGTATTATTTTATTTTTTTGAAAGTGCTCTTTCAAGCACACCATGCAAGTCTACATTTATTTTATGAAGATTACTTTATTAAACAGTAATTTTTTTTAAAAACATTATTAAAGTTAAAACTGTTAATTTTTTAAATAACCTATAAAAGTTTAAAAGTGTAATTGAATGAATGTTCAATTACACAGATTTTTTTAAATTTTTCTTTACAGATTTTCAGCATTTAAACATTTGATTTTGGTAAGTTTGTATACATATATAACCATATTGCTCTTCAAGATTGCATATATTTATATTTTCAGTAATAGGATATAGTGCTTTCTGTTGTAATTTATTGATCCTTCAGAAATCATTCTGATATGCTGATTTGGTGCTCAAGAAGTATTACTTATTATCAATGTTGGCAACAGTTGCTGCTTAATATTTCTGTGGAAACTGTAATACAATTTTTTTTTTTTGATAAATAGAAAGTTTAAAAGAATTAAAAGAAACAGAATTCTAATTTAAAAAGTTAAATAGGTTTTTTTTTGTAATAATGTAAAACTATTTACCATAACTTTAGATCAATTAAATGCATCCTTGCTGAATAAAAGTATTTAAAAACAATCCTAACTAAATACATTTATGCCCTAAAAGTAAATAATCATATCACTTTTATAATTCCTATGTAAACATCAACATATCCCATAAGGTTCTGTATTAATAGTTGCAATATATTCCAGTCACTGCCTCTCTGTCTCTCCTCAAAGAGCTGTAATAGAGAGTGAACCCTTCTCATTTAGTTTCCGTTTGCCAGAGGACTGTGGGCACACACTGAGCAAAAATAAAACATGCTCTTTATACCACGTAATTGGGTCATTTGGATGATTTCAAATTCCATCTAGACACTAATTAAGGCTCCTAATTAGCAGCAGGGGAGTGAGAGTGTCCTCAGATTCACAGGATAGCAAACTCATGTCTCCATATGTTAGGGTGACCATATCTTAGTTTTCCAAAAAGAGGACAGTGGGGGTGGGGGGGTGGTCTGTTGGTTTCGTGGGTGGGGTTTTGCCTAAAAGTATACGTAGTAAGTTTTTTTTTTTTTTTGTACGTGTGTTTGCTTGCTTGTTTTGTTTTTATAATAAGTAAAAAGAAAACAAGTAGATAGAATAGAAAAAGAATGGGGAATGCTAGACTCAGCTACTTAGATTGAGTAGGGCAGGTAATTTCACCAGGATGGAACAGTTCATGTAAAAGTCTATGAAAGTTTTACAAGGTAGAATGCAAAATGTTTCAATACAAGCATTTCAATCAAATGTAATTTATGTGATATTTAAAAACCTTTAACCTACTTGAGGAAATCAACCCATGGCAACAGTTTAAAAGCATCCCAATTTGGCAACCTTGCATCCAAAAAAAGCTTCCCGAGTCTCATGAACTCATTGACAAATATCCCTGATGTGGCAAAATGATATATATTACAATGTTTAAATAGGTGGTCACAAAAAATGGCTGGAGCGAATCACATGTCGCAGGAGCAGAATCAACGGGAGCGAGATTAGGAAACAGCCAAATCCCAGACATTTTGGGAAATTAAGAAATCCCAGCCGTACGCATTTTTTAGGTCCAAAACGAGAGCATGTCTGGGGAAAAGAGGACATATGGTCACCCTACCATATGTCAGGGGTGTTTTGACGAGAGGGTTGTCAACCTTCTAGTTACACTGTTCTTTTTATTTAAGTCCCGAGTTATTGTTCTTCTGCGCAAGACATAAAGTCCTATTTTTATTTTGGTCTCCCAATATATGTTCAGTCACGCTTTCACACTTTAAAGGCCAAAGCATGAGAAAAGATGACAATAATAAATTAAAAGCAGTCTTCTCATCATTACATTAGACGTATAGTCATGATTTGAGTAACTAGAGACCACAAATTATCAGTTCTTTCGGATCAGCATCACTATTGTAGCTTGCAATAATGCGATTTTAGATGCAGTTGATTGCCAAATGTTTTAATTCAGTTTTAATTGCAGCTCTTATTTTATAAGGCGTCACTGCAGAATGAGACTGAAACACTGCTGCCCAATAAACTCTCTCAGTGAGTAATGATTATAAAATCTCTTAGAGGCTATTCAATTTGAGCTCATGCTATTTTAATGCAGGTCATTCACTCCTCAGAGAAATGGCAACTCTATAAAAATGAACAGAAACAGTCTAGAAGAAAATGACTTTTGATAGTGTTTGATCATGATATTGACTTAATACAGTATATTGAAGTGCACTGTTAATGTTGTCATATGATGCGATTTCAAGTTTTTCTTTCTCTTTGGAGTGTTACAAGCTGTTTGTGAATAGATAAGATCCCTAAAGTTTCAAAGACTAAAGTCTCAAACCCAAAGAGATATTCTTTATAAAAGTTAAGACTCGTCCATGCCCTTTCTCTCATTTCTTCTCACTGCATCTGTTTCTCTGTCTCCACTCAGTGTGAAATTGATCAATTTTGCCTCAGTGAGACTTTTCTCCTCAATTAACAATAATTGCATGTTTCTGAGCTCATATAATGATGTGTGTGTTTGTGTGAGTGTGTAGATGTTTATACGAGTTGGTTTTAATTTAAAATAAATGAACTGTTAAGCACATCCACAAATTCTGTTCCCAGCCCCTTCTTTTAGGAAGCTGGTAATTGTGTGTATATCATTGCTGGTTTAGCTATTTGACAGTAAGTGTGTGCATGTGTGCGTGTGTGTGTGTGTTTATGTGTCTACATCCATGGCCCCTCAGAATGTGTGTGCATATGCATAAAACATAAGCGTGTGTAAGTGTGTGTTTGCATGAAAATATTTTCAGCCGCTGTCATGGTAGCTGACAAGGAAACAAGACAGAGGAGAGGTAGGAAGTGTGCAAAGCAATGACAGAGCTTGAGCTGATTTTAATGGCCTGCGCGCTGTCTGACTGAAGATTATACCAATGACAGAGCCAAAGGACAGAAGAGCGAAAGAACAAAAAAGTGAGAGAGTGGGAGAAATGGAGGGAGAGAGAAAAAGAGAGAAGCTTAGAAGATTATGGGAGAAAAAGATAGGTAATGGCGGGAAAATGAATGATCATCATGTTTATACTTGTATCAGTGCATGTGCTGTGAAGTCTATTTTAAATGGACAGTTTATCTATAATTAAATATTCTGCTATTTACTCACCATGTCCTTTCAAACTCACATGACTCTGGAACACAAAAGCAACATTTTCCTTGTCAGTCTATTAAATATAATTAAAGAGAATGATGATAGGGCTATTTAGCCCCAAAACTTCAAAACAAGCATCAATATATCATCAGTGTATTTAATTCAGGTATTTTGAAGCTCTATGATCAAAACAATGTTGTACATAATACAGAAACGTTTGGCACTGTCAGCAAACACTGTTAGTTCTATTGATGTCCAATATTGACACCAATGCTGCCATATTTCATGTTTGCAAGGACAGTTTTCTGTGAGGAGTGGCTTAAATATCTGAATTTATATTTGTTGTTTGATTTTAGTTTTTGTCATTTTGGGTCTTTTTATAAAAATATATCGAACAGAGTGGCCAGCATACAATAATGATAGAATTTAAAATTTCTGACTGAACTAATCCTTTAAATGAGCTCAGCTCACCCAAAATAGCTCGCTCAAAAATGAAAATTAATAAGGATTACTTTTAGACTTTTGTTTTGTTTTTATCAGCTGTCTGGACCCTCATTCTGACGGCACCCATTCACTGCTGAGGATCCACTGGTAAGTAAGTGATGTAATGCTAAATTTCTCCAAATCGGTTCTGATGTTGAAAAATTATTACATTGTAAACGAGTACATTTTAAGCTAATTTTCATTCCTGGGTGAATTGTTCCTTTAAGACAAACTTTGCAATTGCTAAAAACAAAAATGAGTTAAAAAGTAGGAAATATTGATGATTTTACAGGGAAAGTATTTGCATATCCTTATTTCACTCATATTTATGGCTACAGATTGCATAATTAAACAAGGCCAGAACAAGTTCAAGTACACCCCAAAATCCACTTGAGCTTGAAGTTTGTACTGCATCCAATGCTGGCAAGTGCTGTACGGCGCCGCTGTATTCCCGGCGTCCTCAAATCTCTGTGCTAATTAAGACTATTACAGCACCGCAGTAGCTCCTCCACACTCACGCTTGACTGCACCAACATGAAACTGATGCGTTCTGAATGACATTATTAAATTAACTGTCTGAAGATTTCAAGGCATCCTACATACCAATATGATTTTGGAGAGATGGAAAAACATGCCCGAAATTTGAATCCGCTCGCTAATGAGGACAGAGACAGACAGGACAGATGGTTTGGGTTAGCGTACGCTTTGGAGTGAGTGATGAGAGAGTGGCAGGATCGTCACTACAGTAGTTTTTGCCAAGTCAGTGTGACACTGTGCAAAGTCTATGGTTATAAAACTGAGTCCCATGATGCAGCATTTGATGTTACCTCAGAAAATGTCAAATGAATTGCTTCTAGTGTAAATCAGTTTTATCACAATTTTGTTACATAACAGGTACTTGGAAAACATTGGCTTTCAAAAAACAGTGCGTACTGGCATGATACAACCTTCAACCTACAACCTCAATATGATCACTGCACTAGACTTTTTCATTGTATTTTTATCAATTACATGCACTTATGTTACATACTGTACATCAGAAAGTTTTACACAAGTTAAACATTCAGTTGACATTGAAACATAGGTTCCTGAAGCTAAAAATTGTAGAGCCTAGCGCTAGCAACAACAAGGTAATAGATTTGATTCTGAGGAGAATACACTTGCTGATAGAACACGTAACCTGATTGCTCTATAAAATGCTTTAGATTAAAGCATCTGCCTTTATAGTAATAGTTCAACCAAAAATGAAAATTTACTGGCACTCAGACCTTTCAAGATGTAGATGAGTTTGTTTCCTCATTGTAACAGATTTGGAGAAATCATAACTTTATCACTTGCTTAACAATAGATCCCCTGCAGTGAATGGGTGCCGTCAGAAGGAAAGTCCAAACAGCTGATAAAAACATTACAATAATCCACCAGCAATCCACTTGACATCAGTTAATGTCTTGTAAAGTGAAAAGCTCCATGTTTGTAAGAAACAAACTTTTTCAATCAGATGTCCCACCTACTTGTTTCATGCTTCATTGTTATGATGTAATAATAACCCATTGGCTATGTCCCACCTAAAACTTCAAAAGAAAATGTTAATGATCTCTAATCTTATTGGCTATATGAAATATGAATATAACACAGTGCATCTTTCCTTTTGTACAATTAAACTACCTAGGAATATGTAGATTTAAAAAAAAAGAAAGAAAGAAAAAGTACTTCATGTCCCACTTTGTCCAAGTGAGTGTTCTCCAGATATCATTCTATGTGATAAAATCATTTTACACCTCTTTCCTGCAAACAATGTGGTGCTAATCCTCCCAAACCAGGAGATCTGAGAAAACTTTTACAAGTAGCTTTTAAACGTGACTGTCCCTCTCCAACCGTGATCCATATTTTACTTTGCGATCACAGTCCAATTACAAACTATCTGAAATAGGATGTCCTGGATCTGTCATTTATGAGCTAACGCACCATCAAAACACATCCCCTCTCTCTCTCTCTCTCTCTCTCTCTCTCTCTGTTTCTCGCTCTCTCTACTCAGCATCGGCAGGGAATCAGGAAGGAGAAAGATAGAAATGAATGATGGACTGATGTTAGGGTTGAAGCGTTCAGATGTCAGTTTTTCACCATTTCAAAAAGGACAAGACGACAGACGTTTGGGTGGCGAGGCTTTCAAGCCATTGTGATTGACAGCCCTGTCTGTCCATCCATATACTCATAGTTCATACGTGTCTATGTGTGTGACGGTCCTTTTTAATTGAATGAATTGAAGTTTCCAGATCGGGAGGAGAGTGTTTTAGTTACACAGAGTAGCGTTTGAGGGTTTGACATTAATCTGCTTTGATGTAGTGTGGAAGGATGCAGAGTGGCAGGCCCTGAGAGAGGACGGCGATGAATAAAATAACTTACGCAACGTGATCACGCAAATTATGGCCTTGGGAAGACGCTTGATGAAGTTCCTTCTCTCTGAACATCCATATTCAAGGTACAAAATTAACTTTTTACCATGAATTAAGAAGATTTACGGAGCATGAGTATTTCTTACTGGCTTTGGAACTGTATTCTGTGTTATTTTTTATGAATGTTTTTTTTTTCCGTCCCAACGAAAATACTTGCCTTTATTTATAATTACTTTGCTGACGTATCAGTGACAGATATATTATACACACTACAATACACAGTGCTGGGTGTATTGCATTAATAAGTAATTAATTACTGTAATTTAAAATATATATATATACATTTTTCCCTTGAAAAAGTAAGAGGTTACAGTTTGTTTTTCTTTAATTTAATTACAGTTACTTATAATGCAATTACATTAAATACTCTATAGACTACAATTCTGTATAAAACAGCACTGGATTTACCATCAAAATTTAATGTTAAAATCTATGTTTTTAATGTAACCTTTCCCTTTAAATACTTTGATCAGTTTAATAATAATTTATGCAGTTTTATATTATTTATTTGTAATAATTAGTTTGAAAATATATATATTTTTTTATTTAAAGAGCAGCTTCATTCAGTATTACAATATTTATTAAATATGTACAATATTAAACAGTTTGATGTGTGTGTGTTAGACGATAAAGTAAATTTTTTACATTTAATTAATATTTATGATAAACTTAATAATTAATTATTTATTTTATGAACATTATAAATAATGAAACTAAATGGGAAACACCTGTGGAACCTATCAAACAGTACACAAACAGACTACAACAAGGCACAGGAAATACTTCAAAATAAAAGTCCATGAGAGAATATGTAACAATCTGTGAACTCTTCTGATGTATTTTTTTTTTCTTAGAGTATCTCTATACGGATGAAGCTCTCATGGTAGTGATGAACGATGCACTTAATTTCAATGTGTCTATGTTCCTGATAACAATTTAATATTCTTCCTAAAGCTTTAGCCTTCATTATCAAATCATTTGTCATTGCCGTTTCTCATTGAATAGATGTCTCTTCCTCTGGATGTCTCATTCCCCCACACAGCCTATTTTTATCTTCTTATCCTTATGCTCCTCTTACACCTTCTCACTGGCCCCTATTCTATCTTTTTCCACTTTTCTTTGCACAGGTCTTTCATCTCTGCTCTTTCATCACTTACTCTCACACAAACAGCCTCTCACAATAGGTGAGGTAAAAACCGGCCCATATTATGACGAGCATGCCTCTATTAGACCCTGAAAACCCTTTGTAATAATTCAGTTGTCAATGACAGATTAGAGATGAGTCGAGCTCTCATCCAGGTCACCATCTCAGACCTGAGTGATCAAACAAAACCTCTCTGCTGTAGACAGACAGGTGAGAGGCTGTGAGCGAGCCGGAGCACACAGGGGTCCTCAGACCTGAGATCAGATTGGCGTGCAAGGATAAGGAGCCAGCTCTTCTTTTCAGAGGCTAAATCACTCTCGCCGATCCCCGGAGGCTGCGGGCTTTCTCGATAAGTGCTTGACGACGCGAGGAAGGCAAATCTTGGTGTTTGTGTGGGAAGACGATATCAAACTACTGATGAACAGTTTACACTTGTTCCTCTTCTCTCTGCGTCTCTCAGGCACTCGCTCTTACCAACGCAATTTTAACACATCATATATGCTGTTCCAGAGCCACATCATCAGTGTACGGGACTCCCCCCGCCCCCAGAGGTCTCCGTGTGGTGTTACGAGCCAAATCTGCCTATTTAGAGTTATTTTACTCTGCATAGATACCACCGCAAATAACAAATGTAATGTGTTGAAGCAAATAATTCAATTTGGACCTAAATGCATTTGCCCAAAGTTCACAATCATAGATTGTCACTATGGGTGTGCTAGGGTCTGGTTATACAGCATTTTTGTGAAAGTGTTTTGGGTGTCCTTTCATCTTGTTGGGTGGTTGCTAAGGTGTTTTGGGTGGTTGCTAGGGTCTGGTTATACAGTATGTTTGTGAAAGTGTTTTGGGTGTGTTTTCATCTTGTTGGGTGGTTGCTAAGGTGTTTTGGGTGGTTGCTAGGGTCTGGTTATACAGCATTTTTGTGAAAGTGTTTTGGGTGTCCTTTCATCTTGTTGGGTGGTTGCTAAGGTGTTTTGGGTGGTTGCTAGGGTCTGGTTATACAGTATGTTTGTGAAAGTGTTTTGGGTGTGTTTTCATCTTGTTGGGTGGTTGCTAAGGTGTTTTGGGTGGTTGCTAGGGTCTGGTTATACAGTATGTTTGTGAAAGTGTTTTGGGTGTGTTTTCATCTTGTTGGGTGGTTGCTAAGGTGTTTTGGGTGGTTGCTAGGGTCTGGTTATACAGTATGTTTGTGAAAGTGTTTTGGGTGTCTTTTCATCTTGTTGGGTGGTTGCTAAGGTGTTTTGGGTGGTTGCTAGGGTCTGGTTATAAAATATGTTTGTGAAAGTGTTATGGGTGTATTTCATGTTATTAGGTGGTTGCTAAAGTGTTCTGGATGGTTGGTAGGTTCTGGTTCTGTAATATGTTTGTGAAAGCGTTCTGGATTTTTTAAAATGATGTTGATTGGTTGCTAAGGTGTTTTCACTGCTATGTTAAAAGATGGTTGCTAGTTTAAGAGATTCTTATCATGCTGGATGATTCAAGTTTCTATGACCTGGTTCCTAGATCTGGCTCAGATTTTTCCTTAAATTGTAATTTTTTTCCCACCTGGTGAAAATTGTAGGTCCTGTCAGTTAGAAAAATAACAGCACATCTCTTCAACAAGCCACACAATTTAAGCTATCATTCATGTGTGTAGCACAACATGATAACAGCTAGTGTAGTTTTGTTTAGGTTTTTATTTTTATTTTTGGAGGGTACATTTTGGTTCTCCATCCCCTCTAAAAGTCTGCCAGCTTTCCTTTCTAAAGTGTCTAGATACGGAGCGTGTGGTCATCCATCAGTGCTTCAAGGGGACCTTCAGATATAAGATAATAAAGCTCAGAGGTTTAGAAGAGGAGAAAGATTTATAATATCCTCTGTGAGAGTCAAAAGTTTTGTGTAGTGTGTGTGTGTGTGTGTGTGTGTTTTTTTTGTCTTGTTTTACAATAACATCTAAACACCAGGCCGGGTTCTTGATGGCTATAGAAAACTGGACTGACAGACGTTCTGTGTGGGCAGTGTTTAGTCATTGTATCATCATATAGTCTAGAAGATATTTATAATTTAGTTATTAACTGTAATTTAAAAAATATATATATACACATTTTTCCCTTGAAAAAAATAGTTTAAATAACTATATTAACCACATTAAATGTACACTGAAAAAGGCTATCATGGGCAGCCTAGAATATCATGCACTTTCGTGGCAAAATAAACTTTTTTTTTTGTTAAAATTGGTTAACTTCTTTATTTAACATGAACTAAGAATTGACAATACATCAATGGCATTTATTAATCTTAGTTAATGTTAATCCAACATTTACTAATGCATTATTAAAATCAAAAGTTTAGCATGTTAACATTAGTTAATGCACTGTGAACTAATATGAAACTAACAGTGAACAACTGTATTTTCATGAACTTACATTAAGAAAGATTAATATATATACTGTAATAACTGTATTGTTGATTGTTTGTTCATGTTAGTAAATACATTAACTATCATTAACAAATGGAACCTTGTTGTAAATTGTTACCCTTTTTAATTTATTGAACAGTAAAAAAAAAAAAAAAAAAGACCCTGTTTTCTTTTTTCAAACAATAACGTAATAATGTCTAGAACATTTGTGGGATTGTGTTTTGTTTTTGTTTTGTTGGTTTAAGATTTATTTAATTTTTACTATTTGTAGAATTTTTATTATTTTTTTAGTTTTTTTATGACTAAGAAAAAAAAACGGTCAAGATTTTAGATAGTCTATGAAAACATTTGTATTTAAATATTGTTATTAATATTTTGATTTATTTATATATTTATAAAACAAGGCAACTAGGTAAATACAAAAAAAAACCTTTGTTTACATGGGATTTGTTTTACTGTGGTGGTATTTTAGGCAGTTATTTTACTGACCACTGAACTATTAGCAGTTTACTTGGATATTAGCATAATTTTTAATCATGACATTGTAGTGATTAATAATTGTAGTAGAGTATGATTTACCCTTGGCTCTCTCTCTTTGTGTCATTGTTACAGTACGTGACTCTTTTCCTTTCACACTGAAACTCTTGAGGACAGAGGGGCAGGTGACATTTACACCCGGGTTGGCAGCTGCTGTTGAGCACACACTGACGGCAGCCGTAATGGGCATTTCAAGGTGGTATTTGTGCTGCTAGCTTACCAGCTTAAGAATGGATATAAAAAAGAGAAGAAACGTATTTACTGAGTGATGTGTCTCTCTCAGGCATCATGGACTCTTCTGCTCTGACTGTGTTTGTCTAGTGGCCTGTACACGCGGCCAGCTGCTGTAACGTGTTTCTTATAAATGTTCAAACTCTTTCTCTATCGGTCAAGGGCTTTCACTCCAGAGTTTTCTTTTTCCTTCTCCATTTCTCATCTCTATCACTTTAGTCTACACAGATATGTTACAGGGTTCATGGTCCTGTGTGCAGCGTTTCAAGAGTTGCAGTTTTACTAAAAATAAAATAGTGAAAAGAGTACATTCATGTTTGCTGGAGCTGCAAGAAAATTGCATGAATCGTCTCAGGGCTGCTAAATTTTACATTCACGTTCTAAGCAGATGGAATTATATATATATATATATATATATATATATATATATATATATATATATATATATATATATATATATATATATATATATATTATGCTAATGTTAGATTGAAGTATTTTTACGTTTTGCACTTCAGCTTAATTTTCACATCAAGTACATTGACTATGCAGACTCATTTTAATTATATCCTTGCATTTAGAATTTGTGCCGTGATGAATCAGAAAGGAAAGCAGAGCTTTGGCTAATTAAAAAAAAAAACATTTGCATGTAACTTTCAAATAATCATCTTGTTTTGCTCGCTACTGAAGCAGGATGGGTGCCACTGCTGTAAGTGTGCTGACATCAGAAGCGCTGCTGAATAAGGCTTTTGTTCTGAAATGTGTTCTGGCTTTTGATATAATCATGCCTAAACTGTATCTGGAGAGATGGAGGTAAGATAGCATCTCTGAACGTCCTGCTACAGATCTGTGGATCTGCCATGCAGTACAGTGCATACAGTAATGAAGCAGCGATGGAGAAACACAGACACTCTCCACACTGGGCCCACACT
This sequence comes from Carassius auratus, assembly GCF_003368295.1. Lineage (NCBI taxonomy): Eukaryota > Metazoa > Chordata > Actinopteri > Cypriniformes > Cyprinidae > Carassius > Carassius auratus. Next base: position 12,999,377 of record NC_039277.1, on the reverse strand, counting down.
GGTGGAAAGAGCAAACTCACTCCCCACTGAAATATAAATGGGAAGTAAAGGAAATAAAAAGGGGAAATAGAAAAGGAGGGATTGTGGTGATGGACAACAGGATCAATAAGAAAAGAAAAAAAACAGGCCCCCTTTGATGCATGTTCTTTGCGGGACACTGGCTTTCCAGATTTCTCTTTTTTAATTACACGGCAGCACTGTGGTTTAAAATAGAAACAGTAGAATAAAAGAAATTGGTTATTATTATGGGTTAAAGCATCCACAACACCCTGAAGACACCAACCGTAACGTGCACTCCTGCAGAAGCCTCCCATGCTGAGAGGTACATGTAGATTAAATAGCCTGAAAACTGCATTTCCATGTATGATTTGTAAGCCTGAAGGATATTTTAACACTCTTTAACATTAGGCTCTGCATATTTGCAGTAGCACTTTGAAATTGTTATTTTTTGGGAATACTTCAGTTTAGGTGAACAAACCATTCTCCTGAAGTTTCATCCATTGTTGGTTTACTGCAGTATCTCTTTTGCAGCGTGCCAGTTTCTTGCCTTTCAATGGACTGAACGTATTGATCCGTCAAGTTTGTTAATGTGGATCTGCTGACTGACTGAATGAAAGGGTATTTGTCGATCATTCAGTTTGACATGTGAGTCGATCTTGATCACAAAAATGGAGAAAGGAGTGGAAGAATTGCCACCACAGTATGTGTTTTTGAAGGAATCAACTCAGTAAATGAGTCAATGACACACTCAAATAAACCTTTTAAATCATTGGATTAACAGATGCATAAATCACTGTTCTGAATTGCCATGAGCTGATTCATATTGTTTGTTTACTGAAGTATCTCTTTTGCAGTATGTCAGTTTTGTACCTTCATCCAATTGACTGCCTTTGACAAACTAAATGTATTGACGCATCTTGTTTGTGAATGCGGATCTGCTGACTGGCTGGCTGAATGAAAGGGTATTTGTCAATCATTCAGTTTGGCAATTCAATCTTGATCACAATAAAAGAAAGGCAGTAAGGCTACATCCCTCCCAAGCCAGAGCTTTCCCTATTCAATCTTTGTTCCCCCTTGTCTAAAGAAATATCTGCGTCCACACAAAACCACAAAACGATGTAATATACATCCCAGACCAATATGTGGCGCTGTAATTCTACCACAGAGATAGACTAAAAATGAAGAAGAAGACTTGGACAATGCGGATAAACCTTGTGCATTGAATACAAATGAACATTGTGTTAATGTTAAAGTTAATAAAAGACAATCGTTCAGTGTTTGTTCATGTTTAAGTTTCTGTTACGTGACATAGCTGTGTTAACTAGGGGCGAGATGTGGGCTGATGACGTCATCGTTTCAGAAAATATAAGGATTCGCTGTCCAGATGAAAACTCAAGGGTGGCATTTTCAATTTTATCCACTCTGGGACCTACATTAAAAAAAATATCAGTTTTACTCTCCCAAAATTATCTGTGTGGTCGAAGCGCCTATACAAAACAAAATGTATGCATATATAGCAAAACACGTCTCCTTGTGGACGGGGCCTACGTAAAGAAAGAATCAAATGACTCATAACACACAAAAATAAGCTTTTCAATCAATGGATTCAAAAGATGCAATGGGATAAATCAAAATTCCAACCACTTTTTGATATTTACCATGATACTGAATAATTACCCTTTTCATAACCCTCTATTGTAATTGTAAAAAAAAATTGTGATGCACATTTACAAAAAATCTGGTATTGTAAGATGTATGCTTGATATATATATATACAATAGACCCAATGTCAAGAGATCCATATAAAGCACTTAAAGCTCTGTTAGGCAACAGAATATGTCTAATGCTTTGCTCTTAGCAATATGCATGCTAGTCAAAATTCATGAAATTTAATTAAATAGTCCTTTAACTGGCTCTTAACTGTGCTATAAGCGCAATCTAATGTCTCGCTCAAATGGCTTAATATTTATAAAAACTTAACAGTTGTAAGATTGCTGCTTAATGATAGAGTTTGTGAGCATGGATGAAGGTCACACTGCTTCATAATGCTGAAGGTTGTTGTGTCTTCTTAAGGGTTTATGATTGGTTAGTGTGTGTAAATGTGCAGGAGTACCAGCTTGGGTGTACATACAGTCCTAAATGTGTGTGTGTGTTTGGATATTAATAGCTCTCTCCACTTTGTGTTGGCTCTCCCTTAGGTCTGCGATGTGCTTTTTATGTTATTAACTGTTGAGAGTTTCTGTGTCGTCTCGACCTCACCAGCTAATGAAGATAGATGACACAGGCAAAATGTTTTTAAATATCATCGAGTGTATGTAAGTGTGTCTTTGATGTCCTGCAGGTATAAATGCTAAACATATGGAGAACCCTAGGGATCCCAGTTGATCGACTGAGTTGAGAAAACTGATTGTGTATGCATAATGTGTTGCGATGCATGTTTCAAATGCATCTTGGATCCGACAGTTATGATTAACAGTGTTTTTACCATTTATCACTATTGCTATTTTACATTGTTTACATAAAACAGTGCAATTTATTACTATGACAGTAACTCCAAGTATCTAAACCATATTTGCCATAACCAATGATAAAATGTGCAATATGCATAAATGTTAAACACATAACGACATAAACCGCTTTCTATAGCGTCTTCGGTTAAGCGCTATAATATAATAGACTAATCTTCATCATAGATTTATTTTGTTTGCTTTTATTATTATCAGGACCAGCTGACTTTACATGATGAATTGCTCACGGAGAGTGGATATTGTGTTTGAAAGTTTAAATAGATGAAATTGCAAGAATTCTCATCTTTTAGTGAGAATAACCTTAGTTTTCACACAGCGGTCTCAAAGAAAGATGAGAAAATAGCCACATTAGCTCTAAAAATTGGGCACAAAGAAAATTAACAAGCTTTTAAAAGAATGTCTGAAGAGGCTAAAGGCCAAATTTTGTAATTGCCCAACAGAACATATTATTGTTCAGAGGTTGCTCTTTCTGTCTCAGAAGACTCAATGGGGTTCTCAGTTATGTTTCATTTAAATATCACATTTTTATTCTAATTTCTCTATTTAATCCATAATTTCACTTGTGATCACTTTCCTGGTGTTCAGATGTCAAAGGGTTTTTTGGTGTGAAATATTGTGTGTGTGAATATTCGTTCGTTCATGTCTTTTAGTTGTATCAGACTAGGTGTGAACAAGCCTTAAGAACAGCAAGCCTGAAACCAACACTAGCGATCACAAACAGGCCTTTCACATTGATGTGACACATCTGTTTGTTGATGCTGTGCTCAGGTCTTTTGTCGCACTTTTGGCTGAGACGGAAAGAGGCTAGAAGTGAAGATTTATTTCCACGTCACTGCCTGTCCACATGCATGATGTGTCACTTCCCCTGAGGCTCTGTCAGTGAGGTCACCACACTGTTCAGCTCTCCTTAAGATGCAAGCCATGAGTCCATGCACATTAGTGTACAAAGAAATGGAACAAAGGTGATGAACTCACAAAAACAAACATACAGAATTAAGTTCTGTCTTGTTGTTATTTTACTTAAAGTGAAAATAAAAGTTGAAAAGAGTATTTTAATTTAAATGGTTTTAATTGCAAATAGAACATTTTAATTTAAATGGTTTTATTTTCATTTAAAGCAAAAAAATACACACACACACACACACAATTGCATAATAAATGAAAAGATAATAGAATACAAAAAGATTAGAAAGGTAATGTCTTTTTTTATTCTATGTGTTTTCTTTTTATTTATTATATTATTTAAAAGCCCATTCTATGTTAACTGTGTTAAACTAACTGAGACTTGTTATAGCACTTATATATCATTGCTCTTTTTGTTTTGTTTTTGATTGCTTCCACTGTCCCCATTTGTAAGTCGCTTTTGATAAAAGCGTCTGCTAAATGAATAAATGTAAATGTATTAACTTAAAGCTGCAGTAGGGAACAATCTAATCCCAATATAAACACTTATTATAGGTGTACCCTAGTGATTCAGGACAAGCTAAAAACACGGTTTGGAAAATGGATTCATGGTGTACTCGCTTATTATGTTCATTTTTCTACATTTTGAACACAAACAAAGTTGCGGACCGCAGCTCTGATTGGTTGTTTTTTACCGGGAGCGCATGACTTTCTGCAAATGGCAATAGGACCACTGGGAGGAGCCAGAGGCGCTTGATTTTTTTCACAGATTATCTGTCTCATATTCTACTGTCAGGACGTAATGACAGGTTTAATAAATATGTAAGAAATTTTTTTTTACAAAAGTTGCCTACAGCACCTTTAATAACTTTATGTTAATATAATTCAAAGTTAAAATTAAAAGTATTTGAAATCAGGAAATGTAACTAAATGGAATACGTTATGGTTTTGTTTTTTTTTCAGTTGAATTTGTTTGAATTTCAATCTATTTTATCTTAATTTATGCAAAGTAAAATTTGAAATTATTAGAAATTAGGTAATTTAACGAAATACAATAAATTATTGCGATAACATTATGGTTTTAAATTAAAACGATTTGATAAGATTTATTTAAAATAATTTTATTTTAATTTAATGCAAAGTAAAATTTGAAATGTTTTGAAATAAGGAAATTTAGCTAAATAGAATAAGTTATGAAAATGGCATTAAAAAACTGTTGGTTTTAAGATAAAAAATAATTTGAGAAATATGATTAATATACTAGTAACTGTAATAATGAACTTGCATATGTAGAAACAGAAAGCAAAGGCGATCATACAAACATAAAATCTATTTAATATCATTATTATTATTATAATTAGGCAAAGTCTCAAATGTATGACCTATCTGCCTCTCCATCTCTGTCCGTCTCTCCTGCTGTCTTATTCTTTGTCTCCTTCTCTTTTATCCATTGCTCTGTTGTAACATTTCCGAGTTTCATATACTGTATGTTCCTCTGAAGGCTTGTTCTGGAAGCGCTGTGGGAGGTATGTCTGCTACCATTATCCACATTGTCACGGCCCCACAACCCACTTTCAATATTCAAGCACACAGCGCACAGGGAACAGGGATAGACAGCATCCTGATAGGATTGTTTCCAGAGTCCATATGCCAGGCCAAGAGATTACTGCCTCTTGCTTCCCTAGTGTGTATCTGATTTTGTGTGTTATAGATCAAGACTTTCACTAAAACCCAACTTTATGAGATTTTGCGCTATGCTGTGCCCAGCGCTGGTGGTTGTGGGTAAGGTATATTGGCAGAGTGTTTGTAAACTTGCAGTTCTCCTATTTACTGCATGTGAGAGTTCAGTGAATTGATACACTTGTGTACTGTACCTTAAAACTTTAGGCATTTCTGTTTAAGGATGCATGCATGTTCTTATCTTAAGATGCTAATATGCACCCTAAGGTTATACAACCGTGCTGTTAATTTTTGTATCTTTTTTTTTTTTTTGGGGGGATTTATTATTATTTATTAAAAATGTGAGAGGATTCCATGTGTTATGTACATTAATTGGTAATGGTAAATTTTGTCAATTTATTACTACATACAGAAAAAGGTTAGAGAAATCATGTAAATAATTTATTTTATAATTTCATTTCATTTTCTACTTGCAGCCAGTTATTACACCACTGCACCCCTAATGGTAATTTTTGCACTTTTGTTTCTGATGGTGTTCAAAAAATGTAATTAGTACATACAGAAAAAAGTATAGAGAAATGAAGGTCTTATTTAATGAAAGTTTAATTTATTTTAGCCATGTGAGACTTGCTGTACATCCAGTTACGGCCACAGTGCGCCTCAAATTATAATTTTCATGCATTATTTCTGATGATGTTCAACTTTTATATAATTTTATTTTATTTACTATATTCCATATAGTTAAGAACCACACAGAGGTTTTTTTTTTCTTTTTTGCCTTTCTTGCCTTCAGAGACAATGAACAGACATTTCTAAAAGATTTCAGTATTTTTAGAAAGAAAATACTCATGGCAAGCTGTTGTGTGATTATTTATTTATTTTGCACCTGCACAACTTTTCAGGTAAAATAAGTTAATTCGGTCTAATGGGATTGTTTTCCCCCACTGGGAGGATTGTTTTCTGTTCCGCAGATACTTCCAGAGAATCACGTTGATGATATAACACCCGAAGACATACACACGATACCTGGAGAAACTTAAAATGGTGTGGGTGCTGAGTTCTGCAGCCTTTCAGTGGAACAAAGTGATTTTTTTTTTACATTTACTTTATTAAAATATTATTTACTTATTTATTAATCGCCTGGTGATATCAGAAATGCTGTTGTTCACTGTAGTCAAGACCACTTATATACACAAAAGCAAAACTTTGCTTCAAAAGGCCCTCGCTACATCTGTGGCAAGTGCTATTATTAATCATTGTCATTCTCTACCGCATCTATTCAAAATGATTCCCCATGGGTATAATTACTCATTTAGGTCCCAGAATAAACTTTCCATTTAGATATCAATAATGATTTCAATATCTGCGATAGTATCCTCTCTGGTACTTGGTATTGGATCTAAAAGAAAATAAGTAGCATCTCCCGTCCCTAGTGATTCATCCTCTTTTCAGTTATTTAAGATCAATTGACGTCATTGACTTTTTAAATGACTCCGGTGTTTTGACTCTTGTTAGCAATGTGCCCTCTATAGATTTATACCGATGAATCTCATTACATACATTCCTTCTCCTTCTTCACTCACGTGCTGTCCCCTCTGGCGAAGTGTACACTAGTCTCTGCTTCCTCCTTCCTGCTCGTTCATGCATTCTCATGGCGGCCTGTCAGTGTCCTATTAGTCAAACACTGTCATCATCACAGTTTATTAGCATGTGAAAGGTCACAGTAATGTCGGATGCTAATTGCGGTGGCGCTAAACAGCTGATTGATCGACAGATGAGCTGAAATGTGACCATGCACCATGATTCATGTAGATATCGATACATACTTCATTCCATCTAGCATAAATAAAGCCAAACAGTCTGTCACATTCTGTCGTACTTATCAGCAGGTCCAGCCGTACCGTGAGTGCCAGGCATGATTGAGATATATAGAGGTCTTAAAATAACCCTTAAAGATGACAGCACTGATAGAGTCGCACACAAGATAAGCATGTGACTTCATGTTGATCGATGGCAGAGAAATAAAGTGCAATCTTAATGAAGATGGGAACGGTGTGTGTGGTACGGTGTGTCTGAGCCCCTGTCTGTGGGGAGCACTGGGGCAGATAGTATTTGCTCTGTTTATAATTTCTCTCTGTTTCAACCAGTGCTGACAGTTTTTTTTTTTTTTTGTACAAACCTTGCTGGCATCATGGCATATTGCTGGATTAGCACCAACCGTCTCACTCCCATCTCTTGGTAAATATCTTTTCAGACATATTTGTCAACCTTAACTGCCTTGCTGCCTGTTGTTTGCCTTGCCTACACATTGGATATCTTTAAAAACAGCCATATCTATTTACTTGTTTTTGTGGAGCCATGTTTTTCAAGTCTATTTGAGTCCAGTACAAGCCACACCCCTCTTTCCCAATTAGGGAATCACAGATGTCATCACTACCGCTCTTCTACTTCACTTTCAGCGCTTTTTAAGCTTAACTATCACCACTCACGCGATGAGGCATACAGATTGTATTGCATAGCTCACAGACACCTTAAGTCATCCACTGCTTTGTGCAAAGTTAAAAGAAAATGCCATCTGAAGACAGTCGAGTTCCCCTCGAAGATACATTCATATAAACATCCCCAATTGAATATTTAGATTTTCTTCCGATATTTTGCCCATCGCAAACAGTGCACTTGCTCGGCCTGCTACTGCAAAAATTTTCAACAAAAAATTACATTTGGGAAAATAAATGCAGTGCAGTTTGCTTGCAAGTCTAGAGATCTATATGGCTTATTGACTGATGCATCTCTAATGTCCATCTTACATGAAATGTTTGTACTGTATTGGATGTAAATGTATTGGAGTAAAAGTATTTTAACGTAGTAAAGTAAAAGAAGAGTTCTGCAAAAATATGTATACTAGTAAAGTACAGATACCCAAAAACTGTACTTGAGTATGGTAACAAAGTATTTGCACTTTGCTACTATATATCTCTGAATGTGAGACACTGAAAGCATCTTGATCATGAGCTGCTTGCATGTAAAAGAACACAGTGCCATGATTCAAACAGGCTGCGCATATATTGAACTAAATTGCATTATTTACAATTCAAGTTGTTTGGTTTCAAATAACTGTGCAGTCCTAGTGAACTTTCTACACATTGCTCCTGGTTAGGAAAGGAGGAATCTTGGTAGAGGCAACAATCTTGACACACTGCCATCATGCTGGTGAGTTTTGCACACACATACCACTTTGATTTTCTTCAAAAATGTAAAAGTCTTGTTCGTGTGTGTGTGTGTGTGTCTGTGTTTTCTCAGCAGTGGTTGACAAGCTGTAATCAGCCTCAGGATTTGAGTCCCTGCAGGGGGGGATTGTTGGTATTTGCATCAGGCAGTTAATGAAATGATCAACGAGAGAACAAAGCAACAAATAAACCCAAAGCCGAACAGAAGAAAGGCCTCCAACGATGCCTAAGAAAGCTGTGTCTTTGTGTATGTGCTATTGATGGCCAGATGTTATAGATTGTTAAGTCTTCGCTTGGCTCTGGTCGATGTCATGCCAGAATATCCTCCTATTTTCTTCCAATGCCACATTTGAAAATCGCACCCGAAGGATTAAAGCCTTTGCTGAAGGCTTCCCGCTGACCACAGGATATAATGTCATCTTATTCTTGTCTTTTATGTGTTCCCAGGTGGTTTACACTGTCCTCTGCATCAAATCAAGCAGTTTTACTTTTTCTGTTTCCAACAGGGTCAGCTGAGCCGCAAAGACTTAACGCTTGATCGATCGAACTAATTAAAGTTTAATTAGGGAGCTTGTTTCTAAACCGAGTACTTGACAATAACATGCCAATGAGAGCACCTCAAGACAAGTATTTAATCGGGGAGGCATGACTACACAACAACAACACTATCATGCTCATTATCTGTATTGACGACAGTGTTTCACCATGAGGCTGATTTACAGATATTGTGCCATTGATACTTGCTGAAAAAGCACCCTAAACCAGCCTAAGGTGGTTTGCTGGTCTTTGGTGGCTAACTTGCGGTTTCAATGGTTCTAGAGGGGTTTTGAACACTTTGACAGCTTGCCAAACAGCTGAACAGACTTCAAGATCAAATAAATCAGGTTAAACCTGCTAAACTTTAAGTTTCTAAACCACACAGCAGTTGAATTTCAATCTTGAAATAAAGATAGCCACATAACACAGAATAAGATTTGTAAATATTTTTACACTGTATACTGTCTGTATCGTTCAAAAGTTAGAGTTTTTTATGTTAATTTTTTAATTATTAATATTTAGCAAGGATGCATTAAACTATTGTGTTTTAAATAAATGCTGTTCTTTGTAACTGTTTCCACAAAAATATTGTGATAATAATATGCCCCGCCTTTCTGAAACACATCGTTTAAAAAAAAAAAAAAAAGCTTGAATAACGAATACCTCAAGCGTGTAACGGAAATGTTACATCCCTCACCATACTGTGATGTCGTGTCCCGGTCAGAACACAGGCAAGACAAAAACAATAAAACCCATTACAAACGATCCTTTTGTTGCATCCAGTGGGGACATAATTACGGATTATAATGACTTATACTGTCTTTTTAAACATAAAACCATGTCTGAATTTGTGTTTGGAGAAACGACAAACAACAAGCGCTAGTCTACACTGCCCAAAACTCGTGTTTGAATCATCAGTGGCAAATTCTTTAAATATGTAAACGTACTTACAGACTGTGAGTCAGCACGTATTCTTTGCGTGAAAATGTGGGCGGCATTATGCAAATCTTCCCACATCGTGATGTAGACATGTGGAGGTGTGTTTTTAAATAATATCTCTTTGGATTTAAGACTTTAGTTTTTGCAACTTTAGGGATCTTATCTATTCATAAATCTATTCACTCCAAAGAGAAATGAAAAATTGTAATAATATTTCATAATACAGTATTAATATGGACTTATTTACTTTTTAGTGCTAGTGTTTATATATATATATATATATATATATATATATATATATATATATATATATATATATATATATATATATGACTTAAAATGTCTTAAAATGTATAAATTGTATATATTAGAAATATATCTAAAAACATCAACTTATTCACAGTTTCATATGCTGCTATTACTGTAGGTTATTTTCTGTTTATCACTTGTCCCTTGACCCCTTCATGACCTCACACAAACTGAAATGGTAACAGAGAGAGAGAGAGAGAGAGAGAGAGAAGGGTAATGAGGCAAGCTGAAAGCTCTATTATAGCAACTCTAGTGCACTATGGGTCAAATTAAGGCATTTTTGGATGAAATGAAAATTTTATAAATGCATTTTCGCTCTGGCTATGCATCGCTTCAATCTCTTTGCAAGCATTTTGCCATCCCTCTTTCTCTCTCCTGCATTTTTCCTCTGAAAATAGATCTTGGAGTGATTTTTTCTCATGTTTCTGTCAGTCTCTAATGGAGAATAGATGATGGATCCACCCATAGCATATATGATGGATCTATATATATTTATACACTTTTATTGTTTCCCCTATTACTTAACTGCAGTTTTGTCCTTAAGAACAATGTCCTTAAAAATGCTGATCATTATTGTGTCTTTTTTTAAGGTTCTTTATGATGTAAGTCATGGTTGAATTATGGACCTTTTTTTAATGACTAATCTAATGAATTTTCATTTTTTAGTACAATTATCTGTAACTAACAGCATCACACAGCAATCCAAAAATACAGCAACGGACATTTTCGTCAAAAAAAAAAATGTGTTCGGTCACAAAAGGATTTACATGCAGGAAAGAGGGCCTAGGACCAGATCTCTCTATTATTCAGTAGTTTGTTGATATTAAGCTGTTTGGCAGGAGCTACTCTTTCCCACAAGCACCGCTGATGAATCTCCTTAGGTACTGGTTATGTAATATCTCACTCTATAAACTGCTGTGGACTGAAAATGACTGTTAACCCCTCCTCCCTCCCTCGCTCTTTCTATCCCTCTGTTTATCTCTATTTGTTTAGATGTTTCGCTGGAGAAAGTGCACTGAGCTCTGGCAGAAAATAGCCTGGTGACTTGTTTTGAGAGCTCAGCCAATCACGGTGTCCGGCCCGTTGTGCTCGTCTAATCAGGTGCAGGCAGCAAACAATCATCAGGTTTGACTCTCCAAAGCTATAAGGCTTGAACATTACAGCTCAAGAGCTACTAGACTAGAGAGATCTTGTCATAGCAGATCTTAAAAAATTATCCCAAGACACTACATGGCATGAATAAGTCAGTCACCTTCATGAAAAATAACAATGTGAATTCTTAAACAGTTGTTTGAGGTTTCAGCCCAGCCAATACTTCATCACTTATGGGGAATGGGTCTTTTCTCTTGCTTCTAAGAGCCTCACTTTTGTGCTGTGATCACTTCTTCCTTTGTCTGCAAAAGTGCTGCCTTTGCTCTGAATGCCCAAGTGATTTTTCACTTTCAATAATCTGTCTTTCTGTGTTCTCTCACATCACATTCTATAACGCAACCGTTACAGAAGCTGAAGCAACATTTGTCACACGTCTAAATCCTGCACTTAAACTGAAGCAAATGACATGAACAATCACAGTGTTTTATTTTTCATTAAGAGCCAGCTTTGTCATAGATCTTTCTTCAAAAATTTAGGAGGCCCCAAATAAATGATAAAGTTAATTAACAGAAAAGAAATATGCATTAAAGATCAAAATATTTTATTGGCTTTTATTTTTATATTTCAAAGTTTATTTTAATTTTAGATTAAATTTGAGTAATTTTGTTATGTGCGCTTGTCAATTTTAAAATACTGTTTTGTAAATATTTCAATATAGCTTTAATTTAGTTTTATTTCAGTATTTAGCTTAGTCATTTTAGTACTTTAAGTTCAGGGTTTTTTTCCCATTTATTTCTGCTTTTAATTTATTCATCTAATATTTGTTTTATTTCAGATTTATTTGAATTTTGTTTCTAAAAATTCTTTAGAATAAATTAAATTTTAGTGAAAAATAACAACACTGTATTAAACAATCTTTAACAATCTTACACTGTACAGAAAGAGTACAGTTATACAAAGTTAATGTGGGTAACAATGAAGATTGAGCACAGATTGAGAAATTGTTTAGATATTTTATGAAAACTAAAGGAGGCACATGAGACGCAGAAGTAAACATCCATTTGCACTCAGTTTAATCTCATTGCTATTGAAGAAACAGCTAAAACACTAAGACGGTCTCATTTATAATTGTGCGGTAACTAATGGGTTAATAATGTTTTTCCAAATATTGTATTATCAATTATCATTAATAAAGATTCTGGACTAGATAAGTGATTTTAATGGAGTTTTTTCTGATAAGAGTCATGGCTGGTTAATGCATCAGTTTCCTATGACTATAATCTAACGAATGAAGAAATAGGATAAAATCAGGGATTACATTTTCTATAGCTAACAGCATCAGATAGCTGTGGAAAAAATACAGTGACTGCCTAATAGATGAGATATTTGGCTTTTTAAATTCTAAATGCACTTTATCCATATAAAGTGAGTATGAGCAGAAAATGTTGACAAGATGTTATACCTCGGAATCTAAATCAACCAGAACCAGTGGATGTTAAATGAAGAATTTCCTGGAAAAATGCAAGTCAACGTGAACATCCACATTAAAAATTCTCATTGCTATGCAGGCTTAGTTTGTGTTTGTACACATTTGTGTGAGTGTGTGTGTGTGTGTTCATGTGCTTCTATGCATGTCAAGCTAATCAATCATGCGCTAGCTCTCTGTGGTGCTCTGCTTGAATGGGTTTCTAAAATCAATTCCCACCCTTGATTGTAACCTGCCTCGTTTTATGTAATTTCCTCTCTCTCTCTGTCTGACAAAAGCTGATGAGAGAGTTGAATTGTTTCAGCTTGACATTTCCAAGGTATTCAGCCAAGATGCATTCTATCTTGTCCGGCCCGGACAGCGCCACCTGCAGGTGCGTCTGATCTTATCGCAGGTTAAATGTTTGATTTATGGGTTCATCATGATTTAACAATCAGAACTGTGTAAAAATGAGCGTGAAAGGCTGCATTTCTAGGGCAGCATGAATCATCAGCAGAAGTCTGACGGCATGCACCAATTTCATCCGATTTGCATTTGACAAGCATGTAAAGCAACCAAATCAAATGTTTCAGAGTTTTCCTTTTCATCTCGACAAAAGGAATCTTCCCGGTTCGCTCAGGCAGCACGTGTGTGTTGGCAGAGCAGAAGGAGTTGTACTATACATCACGGCTGGCTGGTTCAGTAATCACAAAGCTCACAGACTCTTCCTTTCTATCCCCCACACAGAAAAGGTGAGTGAGAGAGACAAGCAGAGAAAATGAAACAAATAGAGATACACAGAGTTTGCTGAGATGATTGTTAAGATGAGTCTGGTTGGATTATGGGGTTCGTAGTTATTGTAATTGGCTTTGTACAAAAATCAGCATAAGTTTCAGGTATATCCTCAATTTTGAAAAACAATTAAATAAACGTCTTTGTAATTATAAAAATATATAATTAGCTTTCAAACAACAGACGTCTGTGGCATGATTGCATGTAGTGCAACATAGAGGGACTCCATCTCCATAACTCAGCATATGAGTTAGATTAGTTACATTATTATGGTCAAAACGTCATTGTACTTCATTGTACTTCAACAAAAATACTTTACAGCTACCTTTATCAGTCCATTCAAATGTTTCAAATACATAGACACAGTATACATTGCAAGTACATATTACATTACATTGCATACACAAATATAGATTATATTTTAATGTAAAAGACGTAAAGTAAAATTTGCAACAAAGATGCCTCATTAAGGTGAATATGTAGTGCTCTCACTCTGGAAGGGTAAGAAATCGAATACTTTAATGGTTGCGAACGAAATAGCTCAACGTGAGAGCAAACGCAATGACATGTCAAATAAAACTTAATCGCATTACAGACTAACAAATCTCTGAGACATTAACAGTCACACACAGGTGTAGTAGTGTGCAAACTCTGCTACATGGGGTTTAGATAACTGTTAACTATTTTTACAAATATTTTTAATAGCATTTCTGGGTAAGAAACAGCACTGTAAAAAATGGTTTCTCAGGTAACCTAATATTGCATCATTTAGTTACATCAAGGGTGACATCAGATATAAATAGCACATTAAAAATAAAAGTTACACACTTGTTTTGTGCGTGTGTGCACATACACTGAAAGAATGTTTTTGCTCAGATGGCTGAAATGTCCCCCTAGTAGAGAGAGGTTTTGCTCAGCGAGAAAAATATATATATAAATATATTTTTTAAATAATTTATTAACAATATAATATAATATAATATAATACATCAGTTTTTGTTTAGTTTTTTTTTATATATAATTCAAATCCTGTCTTTAGCTTTCCAATCCCTTCCTGAGTGCTTTGTTGTTTATTCAGTATTTTGTCTAATTCAATTTCATTCTTTTATTTCCCAGGTGGATCAGAGTCTGCGTGGGTGAGCACAGATGCATTTTTCGTGAAGTTCACAGATGAAATTTGTTTCCTAGCTATTCGTGAGTAGTATCAAAGCACTTTCTGCTTTAAACTTTTGCAGTGTCACAACATATTTATCTCTGAACAAGCCAGCACTGATCATTGATTTGCATTTCAATACTTTTGGCTCACGGCATGCTTTTAAGTACACATTAGTGGTTTCTGTCAGTTCAAATGGCCCAGTCTTACATAAGTGAGCGACAAGTGGCTGGACTTTCCATTATGCCATTACAATCAACAAAACCTCAAGACAGCTGAAGTGCAATGTCAGCTCTGAGCTGACTGAACACAATGAAACAACTCCCCGCTCTCCACACGCTACTACCAGCCCACCCCGCACTAATGGAACAAAGGAAAACATTTACAATCACCCTGCCACAGTGAATGCCAACACTGCTGGACCTACAGTGGGGTTCTGAGACCACACTCACAGGGTTTATTTACTTCATTTAAACATAAATAAGGATGAAACAAGTTAAAGATTTAGAATGTTGAACAAAAGGTAACAGAACAAACAAAAAACAAACAAAATGTGTGTATGTATATATATATATATATATATATATATATATATATATATATATATATACATATAATGATATTTTCACAAAAATATAATATTTTATTATTCGTAAAATATAAATAAATATACATCTTTTTATCAACATTGATAATAACATGAACCATTATTAATAATTGAGTGCCAATAATAGTTCAATAAATCAACACCAAATCAGCTTGTTAAAATGATTTCGGAAAGATCATGTGACACTGAAGACCGTAATTGCATTTCAAAATACTTTCAAATTGAAAAATGTAATATTACAAGTTAAATTGTTGTAATATTTTAAAATATTACTGCTTTTACTTTATTATATTTATTATTATTATATAGAATTAAATATTACAAAATAAATATTTAAACTATTTAAACTATTCTATTTTATTACCTTAAACATTTTATCACTGAATATAAATATTTATTACAATTGACTGTTTAATTTACAATTCAAAATAATTTCTATACTTAAAAATATGTAATAGTTACAAATGAAAGCAAAGTGGTCTCAGACTTTCGGAGCCGTTTTACCTCTCTTTATTTCAGTGAATGTGATCTACTGAGGCTCTAAGAAGGGTTTTATTATTATTATTATTTTAATCCAGTGGACAGTGGGTGAATGTGATCTTTAATACAGTGCCGGGGCTGTGCCAGAAGCTATCATTCCACAAAGTGTGGCAATAACTCTCAGTTGTGTTCAATGAGGAGAGATCAGTGGGCCTTTAAAAGACACCACTCTTTTATGTTATATTCATACTTGCTGTTTTTTTTTTTTCTTCCTCTCACAGGCCAGCTGTCTAAAAGCACCACTGTATAATTGATGTGTTTTTGCAGGCACAGTCTGAGCACAGACAGCGGGCTATAAACCCCTCTCAACAACATGTTCCTCTACGCCTCCTCCTCCCAGATGGCCTCCCTCTATCTCTCCTTCTTTCATTCTCTATCACACATGCATGTTCTCTTTCTCTCTCTCCCTCTGCCTCTCATGCATATCTCCCCTTCTCTTTCTTTCTTTCTTTCTTTCTTTCTTCCTCCCTCTTTATTTCTCTCCATGAGGACTAGAGGTTAAAGGCAAAATTGGTCATCCTCAGGAGAACTAGGTGATTTGTGGCAGCGTGTCTTGGTTTGAAAAAGAGACCGTAATTATGAGTATCTCACTGTTAAATGACGAAAAATGTGTGTTTCTCCTATACAAAAGTTCAGAGGGGAATATAATGTGTGAATGAAGGCTGGAAAGACTAAACGGATGTGCAATAATTGGATTCCATAGTAGGACTGGGTGATTTACATTGATTTTTTACATCTTTGTGATGATTATTTGGTGAAATGAGAAATACACCAGAAAAAAAGCGAGCTTTGAAAAAAAAAAATTCACTCAGAAATTGCTAGGAAATTTCACAAATAATTCCAAAGAAATTGGCATTAACATTGAGTTAAATGTGAAATAGACTGAAATAGTATTTTCTTGTAAAATCTACTCTAGCAATATGCTTTATTTACAACTGTGTTTAAAATATAATATTTTATATTAGAATAAAATATTTATAATATAATATGATAATGTATAATTAATTATATATATATATATAATGTAACCTCTATAAAACAATTTATAATATATAATTAGAATTTATTTAAATATTTAACTTTCTGTACTTTAAAATAGAAATATATTTTATTATATAATAATCCTGAAAAAAAAACAGATCACTTAATGAGAAAAGATAGAAGCCTTTGCACTTGTTGTCTCAGACTTTGGGATTATTATTATTTATTTTATTTTAGTTTTTTTTGTTTTCTTTTATCATGTAGTTGCTGTATTTTCTAAAAGTCCAACAGTTTTACCATGATTTTAGATGTTTTAAGCACTTACCAAAGCTTTTTACTTTAGTATAGCACACATAACACCGGGCTATGTATAAAAACTTATTGCATAATTATTCTTCCATAATCATTCTAATTATACATAATTATGACATTATTATCAGCTGACTGGTAGGTCAGCCATCATAAGTGGACAGAAGACCTTTTTTCAAAGCAATAATCCTTTGAAATGATAATATAATAGTATAGAGTCTCCTTGGCCTGTCCTACACGCTAGATTACTGTAATCTCTCCTCACACACTCTACCTGCTTCTCTTCATCTACTGGTCAGTGCGGATGTAATGAGAGCAGGGGGCTAATGCCAGAGAATAATGTTTTTATGAGAGACAGCAGAGGTCGGACGAGAAGAACGCCCCACGAGACAGAAAGTCAGTCCCGTGGGCAAACAAATGGCTTCCTAATGAAGCTTGACATTGGTTATAGGTTATCAATGTGTGCACTTGAGACGAGAGAGAAAGAGGGAGAACAGGCACAGAGTGAATTTTATGTTCTGGCAAGCACTATGAAAATTATACTTGAATTCATTGAGTCACTGGTGTAAAATCGCATGAAATTACGTTACTGTACTTCTGTCTGCACCTGCAAACTGTCCTACTCTAATTCCAATGCTATAAATATTGATATCAAGCATGAATATTCCTCCCAAGTAATGATGAACTGTTTTAACGTGACTGACTACATGAATATGTATGTAAATTGATGTGGGGGGATGATAGCACACAAGGTAATAGGTATTATGCCACAGGAAAAATAGGATATGAAAAATAAATGACTACTTTTTGACTTTAAGACCACAGCAAAAATAAACATAATAATAGTAGTATCTGTATGTATTCATACTGATCAGAAATTACAAAACTTGTAACTTTTGAACTTCTTATTCAACAAAGAATACTAAAAATGTATAATTATAATGTTTCTACAAAAATATTAAACAGCACAATTAAGGCTGCATTTATCTAATAAATAGAGTAAAGCAGTAATACTGTGAAATATTGTTTCAAATTTGACCAGTAAAGTCCAGTATATTGTAAAAAAAAAATATATATATATATATATGATTATTTTAAATAAATGCTGTTCATTTACATTTGTATTCTTAAAGGAAAATATAAACCAGTTTCCACAAAAATATTAAGCAGCAAAACATAAAAAAAAGCATTTAAAGCATTTTAATACAAAAAAACAATTAATAAAACATAATAATAAAAGCCATTATTAATAATTGAGCATCAATATTAATTGCTAACTGAGCACCAAATCAGCACAGAAATGTGACAATGAAAACTGTAGTACACATTTAATTAACATTTATTCAAGTAGAAAATATAGTGTTAAGTTAAATAATTATCAAACAACCTTGTTGAGCATGAGTCTTTCAAAAACATACAAAATATATCAGGGATTACATGCTGTCAATATGTATAATATGCAAGAACCATATAGTAGGTTCAAATACCTAAAAATACTAATAGGATCCTGTTGCAATATTAGACCAGCGGAACAAGATGGACCCTGAATAGCGAAAATACCCCAATGTTAGCACAGTGCAGGTATGCTTCTCTCTTTAGTATCTGAGAAGAGAGCTGCTGGATTAATATCTCTTTCCTGTTGGTCGTTTCACACCAGAATGCTTTCACAGCAAAGCTCAAGGACATGCGGAAAAAAGCAGGACTGAGAAAGAGTTACACATATTAGCAGCACACACAGAGGAGCATGCATTAGCAAAAGTCAATGGGTTTGACGTGCTGGAAACATCATGATCCACTAAGACAAAATCTTGGTTTATTGCTACAAAAGCTGTCGGATCAGTACAATAACCAGTCAATGAAAATGACAGCAAACCTGCTCTACGACACATGACTGCTACAGTATATATATAATTGATTATTTGGTGTTTCCTCAAATTACGAACTTCAAATGCTGCTAACATCTCCTTATGTTTCAGAGAATAAAGAAAATATGAAGTTAAAATGACATGAGGGTGAGTATATATGACAATATTTTTTATGTAATCTGTGAGTGAATTATCCCTTTACAAGTTGATGAAACCCATATAAATTAAAAGTTCACATCAGTCCGGATCAGATTCATGCTGGAAATTCCAGGTTTCGCTTGGCAGTCTAGATGGAGGTTTTCACCTAAAAAGACCATCTTGGTTTAGTTAGTTGGGTTTGCAACAAATAACCTGCAGTACCAAAAACCAGCCTGATCATGTTAAATCATTATGATCTATTTTTTTTTTTCAGTAGGGATCCAGATCCTCTAAGAAAAGGGAGTGAAAAAACGAAACCAGTGGGTTTTCTTTCTCTGTCACAACTGTAATTAGAAAAGCCAATTTGACCGGCACTCTGAACCAAGGATCAGAGGACAGAAAGACAAAAAAACACCCTGAAAAGGAAGAACAAAGGCAGTAACAGAACACAACAGAGTGAGATGGACACCGGAATGGTTTAAAGAGGAAGAGACGAGGTACAGTACAAGAAACTAGTGTGTGTGTGTGTGTTTGTGTGAACTGAGGGGGATATTTGAGACGTGGGAAATGCGCTAGTAAGCTGTTTGTAAAGGTCTTCAGACAGAGGACCACGTCTCACTAAAGCAAGGACACACATCAAGGAGAAACACTTCTCACTCTCATGCTTAAGGAGGAAAATGCCCTTCAGAATCCTGGAATTTATTAACCACACACACACACACACCCTCATGCATAGACTCCAGACTACCCGAACAAGCACCAAATAACCTGCATACTGAAATGAAATTACTGTATCGATCAGAAAACAGAATTCGGTCCAAGACCAATTTCTCTCTCACTTTCTCTCTCTCTTTGTGTGTTTGTGTGGACAGACAGACAGACAGACAGGCGGACAGATAGATAGATATAGGATGCAAATCCTATTGTGTTCTTGTCTTTTTGACATCAAGAGCATTTTCTTTTACTTTTACTTTTACTTTTAAAAATACTTTTTTTTAAACATTACCTAAGTCTTTGCCTAATCTGGTGTTCCCGATCAAAAATTACTATCCTTTTAAAATTGCTTGTACATCTCTCATTACGCTATATTATCACCAAATCTTGGATTCCATCAGATCAATGAGAATTGCATAAAGAACCAAGAAGAATTGCAAAACCTGTGCTAATTGATTATAGCGTAATTATACACTATTATTTCAGGAGAAAATAATATTGTTTTTAAATATATATACAATATTGTATTGTTTTTTTATTAATATTATTGTTTTTGGTTATACCTTGTGAGTAAAGTCAGGGAGTTTTAGTCCAATGCAATAATATTAAGAAGCATTTTGAGTAAAAAAAGAAAATCCTCAAAAAGACAAGAACACAATATGACAGTTAAAATACTTTTTCTGTATAGTAGTAGTTTAAATACCTCTATAAGAACATTGATAAAATGGGGGGGGGTCTGTAAAAACATTTTATAAATACACTTTATGTTAATTGTTTTAATTTAATAATTATTGGGTTATTTGATTTAATTAATCAATTGTATTTAATTTATAAAAAATATCAGACTTATTATTTCAATTTGTTTTGTTTTAGTAGTAATTTAACAGACTAAAATTATATATATATATATATATATATATATATATATATATATATATATATATATATATATATATATATATATATATATATATATATATATATACACACACACAAGGACTGTATCAGAGAGCCTCTGGGAATTTTGCTCTGTGAGACTTTATCGCAGCAATGAGGAGTTTTTCATTGCATCCACAGGAAAAGTTGCCTCCACAGTGTCACACATACACCTTCTAAAAATGTACACTTGCAAGTTCACTTCTGTCATTCTCTCTCTCTCTGTTCCCCCACAGACACACACATACACACACACACACACACACACACTTATCCATGTGATTGAAGAGCTCTCAGAAAGGTAATTAAATTTGCCAATAATCTGCTGTGCTGGGTACACAAGCCTGCGTTTTGTGGAGGGGAACAGCGGAGCAGGACCTCAATAATAGCGGTGAGCTCATTTATCAGCGCATGCAGAAGACTCCCCCATATTTCACTATGGCTTTTTAAGGCACAGCACAAGGCAGATCTATGTGGCCTGCACGCTTCGAGAGCGCATGGTTTACTCTGCAACAACAGACCCTCGGCATACATTGACATAGTGGTTAGCAAACAGTTGTACTTGTTTGTTTTGTGAGTCTGTGTGCAGGATTTATGTGCAGGAATATAAGCTGCTCAGGTCACCAAAAGTACAAATGCTATGCCAACTTTGCTATTTTTTTTACAGTGGCATAATATTAGCAAAACTGTTTTCAAAGTAACTTAACTTTTCTAGTAACAAACTGCTTCCCTATACAATTAACAAGGTAGCTTGAAATTTGGTTTGTTGGTCTTAGTTTAAGAGAATCTCCCAGCCTGGTGCTCAATCCCCTGAAAGCAACACTTGTGTTATTGTCATCTGCATTTATATCTGCAAGACGTATTTTTTAGAGCTTTGCTCATCTGCAATACGTCTAAAGGACGTTTCCTATCAGATGTCAAATAGATGTTTATGATAAAAAATGTATGTCAAACTGACATCTTAAAGACGTGTATCAGATGTTTGTACAGAGCAGATGCTTTCCAGATGATGCATACTTTAACAGACATATTGCAGATGTATATGTACTATATGGGTAATCTTTGCTAGTCTGCGTAAGGCCTGTTCACACTAAAATACATTTTCAGTGTGAAAATTTGGTGCAATGAACATAATTTGAATGAACAGCAGTTGTGTCTGAATACAGGTAAATGCTGTTTGATTTTGTTTCTTCTCTTTGATAAGCAACTGCCTTTTCATTCAGTCCATCTGCCATTATTTCACAATGATCTGAACAGACAAATCGCATGTGAAAATTGAACTCAATTTGTGTTGGTGTGAACAGGCCTTTACTGGTTTGACCAACTAAAATGCCTCCAAAACAGACCAGCCAGACCAGACTAGGAGACCCAAATAAGACCAGAAAACCATCTTTGGCTGAGTAAGCTGTTTTCTATGCAAAGAGTATTTAGCATGCATTCTCCTGTACTGTATTTAGATTTTGAAAGTCTGATTAATTTTAGTTGAATCAATTAATTTGGGTTTCAAGGTTCACACTGGTTTCAAGTAAATGAGCCATGATGTTTTTTACCATATTTTATTTTGAGTATACTTAAATTTTCATTTATTTATTTTTTTAGTTTAAAGGGGTCAAATGATATGATTTCAGTTTTTCTTTTCTCTTTGAAGTGTTACAAGCATAAAGGTACATAAAGAAGTGCATGAAGAAGATCTGTAAAGTTGCAAAGACTAAAGTCTCAAAACCAAAGAGATATTCCTTATCAAAGTTAAGACTCTGCCACACATCCTTAATTTGGCTCATTCAAATACGCCCCCACATGACAACGACACTATGTGGAAATTTTTGACTAATGCCACCCAAATGTTCACACAAAGAAAGAAGGCTCCGTAACCACATGCAGTTAGTGTTGAAGCAGCCATGTCAGGGAGATGCTGTGTGTATCTAGGTGAAAGTAAAAGCACTTTATTTGGCCTTCCAAAAGTACAGGTAGATGAATTAAGGAATCTTTAGGATTACTTACAACAGAACAGCAATGCATTTTATGAACGACCAATTCGTGATCCTAGGAGAGGAGGTTATTCTGACTTTGCTATGACAATCTGGTGCTTCGGAATCAGCTACTGTAAGTATGTTTTGTTATTAGTTTTCGTATTTGCTAATGAATTTCAAATGCAGAATTTTGCGTGTTACATGTGTGTGTGCTCACACGTGTGTGTGTGTGTGCGTGTGTGTGTGTGTGTGTGTGAGGTAGAGAGAGACAGGGTTACACAGTGGAGTCAGCTGTCTTAACCGTCTGTGGCTTGTGTACAAACATATAGGAGATTCATCACTGTGTCTGTCACGCCACTCTGTTCCCCTTTCAGGCTTGAACTGATGGTAAAACTAAGGACATTATTCACTGTCTTTAAATTTATCCTGAAAGATGAAGCTCGCAATTATAGAAAGGGGCATTACATTTCTAACGAGTGCATGCACTGGGTCAGCTGGCCAATCAGAGAAGACTGCACTAATTTGTCACTTAGCTTTTATCTTAAGTGACTTACACAATTTTGTTGTCATATTTGTTGTTGCTTGGCCCATCTCTTTAACTCCTACACCACATGTGTCAAGCTCAAGGCCCGCAGGCCTATTCCGGCCCGCCACATAATTTTATGTGGCCCACTAGAGGATATGATTATTTAAAAATAAAAATCTATGCTGCTTTATGTCATAAATTATGAAAGTGTGTATCAATACATCAAGTTTCTGTTTCTATTTGGCATTCTACTAAACAATACAACCCATTCTTGTGTTTGCTCAGTAATTCTGGTCATTATGGTAAAACTAATAGCATCTGTTTAGGGTAACAGATAACATGCGTGACCTCTGTGCATTTGTGTCTTATTTTGTGTGAGCATGGTTTCACTTGCCACTGCTTCCTGGTCTCTAATAGATCGGCCTCTTTAGCATTTTTTAGCATGCATTAGCATTCATTAGCTCCATTTCCAACACTGATGGCAGTGACTGGAACTGCATCTAATAAGCCTTTATTCCAAAGAGAGTGTAGGGTAAATGGATAATTGATTTTGAAAAAGCCTTTTCGACAAATCATACCAATAAATGAACTCTAAGTGAATTGGGCAGGTTGGAAAGGTGCATAATAGGCTGGGGGAAAGGGAAAGATTGGATTCTTTTGGCTGAGCTCAAAATTTGGTTTAAGCTTAGCCAGATGTAGAATGCAGAAAGCTTGAAAATGCTCTTACAGTTCTTTCAATTATGTTAATGTTTTAAGAAAGCAACTAGGGTTCAAGTTGAATTTGAAGTTGGAGCTTTACCAAGACCACCATCACAAGGTTAAGAGAATGGTGCACCTGAATGTGGGAGACAAAAGATTTTAAGTCATATTTACTAGAAAATTTGTACTCAAGTTTTTATTAGGGCCGGGACTCGATTAAAAAAATTAATCTAATTAATTAGGGGCTTTGTAATTAATTAATCGAAATTAATTGCATATAAATATTTGACCTGAGAACAGTGAGAAGTAATTATTTTTTCACATGGATTTATAGTATACCATTTCAAAAAATGACTGAATACATAAGCTTAAGTAACAAAATATTGTTTATTTTTGTTCAACCAAGTCTAGCAGGCCAGTGCAATTTTTTGCCATTAAGTGTAGCAATAGGATATTTAGAAACAATTTAGAAATAGTATATTTCAGAAATTCAGGTAGATTATAGGTGCTGGAACCTTCTGTAAACAGTTTTTTAAGTAAAACACAATACTGTCAAGTACATTCAGAACATTTGAAACACTGACTATTAGAAAACATCTCTCTGTTGCTTCAGAGGCCATAACATACTAAGTCCAACTCTCAACAACCTTGGCCAAAACAATAAAGAGTTCAACATAAAGTGCCAGTTGCACCAACAAAATAATAAATAGTTCAACATAAAGTGTAAAGTCCACGCTAGCTGCTATATGTTTTGCGTTTAGGTGATACTTGCATAGACAGTAAAAGAAATGGACACAGCGACCCCATTGGAACTCAATTGAGACAAGCGAAGCCCAGTTTTAGCGTTTTTTTAGCACTTCCGTTTCTGACACGCAGACTCAAACGAAGCTTGGCGACGTCAGTAACCTGTCTGCCAGATGTAAATCTTCTAAGTGGCTGTGCGTGCAAACTGCCATCGTTAATCTTGCAGAGACGGCGAGCTTGAGCGGGGAGTTCTTTGTCATGAGTGAGCAGGAGTAAGTATTCGGATTAATTATTTTGTATAGTATTTTCAAATGTAACGGCAGTACGCCATATTAAGTTAATTGCCTGCGAGCTTCTCCTCCTGTCTGTATGGTAATGCGACAGAGAGCCGAGTGGTTATGACGCAATCGTTAGCCTATTTTTTACAAAAACTGTTTATACGGGGCCATAATGTAACATAGAAGGTAATGGAGCCCTTTATACATTGTTGTGTATCTTTAGAAATAAATAATGGATAAACAGAGTCTTTAAACGCCTCAGATGTAAAGTTATTCGCTGTCAAAGTGACGCCAAAATGAATGGGAGTCAATGGGAATGCTAACGCAAGTGAAGTTCTGCTAAAAGATGGCAGCCCCCACCCGACTTCAACTTCCGGTCGAGTTCCTTGCCCCTTGGATACTTGAGGCTCGATGTGCTGCGGTGATACGCGAACGCTAGTTGGTGCTTCAGTATAATCGGTCCGCCGAAACTCATCCAGTGAGAAACGTTCCGCGGTGCAAAAATAAGTTATTCTATTTTTTTTCTGTAATTAATTAATCTTAATTAACACGTTATTTTTTGTGTAATTAATTAATCTCGATTAACGCGTTAAAGTCCCGGCCCTAGTTTTTATAAGTCGGTTTCTAGTGCTGCATGGGCAAAAAAGCCCTTTTACATCCTATGATTTAAACAATTTGGTGTCATGATCCAAACATGACACTTCCTGTGAGTGCAGTAACAGATTGG
The DNA here is from genome assembly GCF_003368295.1 of Carassius auratus. Taxonomy (NCBI): domain Eukaryota; kingdom Metazoa; phylum Chordata; class Actinopteri; order Cypriniformes; family Cyprinidae; genus Carassius; species Carassius auratus. Next base: position 12,973,718 of record NC_039277.1, on the reverse strand, counting down.
AAGGTGTAAAAGACGTGAGTGGATCACGAAACACATGTGAGTCACACCAGAGAGAGAAAGAAATATGGAGGGAACAATCTCTTTATTAGATAACAATTACATGAAATTGCGAGTGCTCTGTTCTAAACAGCTGATAATAGGAGCAAACGTCTCCAAATGAATGAAACGCTCACGCAGAGTGAGCTGAATGATAAATGATTGTGAATAGCAAAACAAAGAATAAGCCATATCCTAGGGGGGTCATGTAACAACAGAAAAACGTCACTTCGGCTAAAGATTCGTAATTGATTGACTGTCATCCACACTCGTCTCCCCCCAAAAAGTGCCAAACTGGGAAAGAAAACATTGTTCAATAGCTTTTGTCAAATCAACGCACTAATCGGTATGATGAGTCAGGCAAAGGGAAAAATTATAAACACTGTGCCTGACTAAAGAAGTGACAGTGGGTTGGCAAATTTTAGCCCATTTCAGTCACCCTTTCCTCTGTTATTCTTCCCTTGTTAAAGAGAGCACAATAGAGTTTCCTATCTCCCTCCCACTTTCTCGGCTCTATGAATAACTCTGCACTTCATCTCTCTTTGCAATCTTGGCGTAATTTAGACATAACAAATGCCAACTTGTACTCTTTCATAACTTCCTTGTCTTTCACTTCTCTATTATGCCGTCACTTTGTTTTATTTGACTGTCGACGTCAGTTTTGCCTGTTTGCATTTATATTTTTGTGCGCAGATGAACCTGATAGCTCATCCAGATGAAGCGACACAAAGTAAAGATGACATTGATTTGATTGCTAGCAATACACGTCCAATGAAACTTGTGTTACTGAATTACATGCACACTAGGTCGTTGTGTCCCTATACGCTGATTAACTTACTTTAATTAGAATTATAATCAAAGCACTTGTGCATGAAACACAAGCTCAATTTGCTGGATTCAGAGTCATGGGCAGACATTGATCTGTCATCGTACACATCGTGATGTAGGAGAACAATGTATACCGGTATATCGATGTGCTGTATTTTTTTTTTTAGTACTGGCCTTAATGATTTAAATGAACAGTTCACCCTAAATTAATAATTAAGCATTTTCTTCAAAACCCATTTGACTTACTTTCTTCTATATATACACTATTTGTCAGAAGTTTGTAATAATTAAAGTTTTGATTTAATTTTTTTTTGGAAAGAAGTCTCTTATACTCACCAAGGCTGCATTGATTAGAACAAAAATACAGAAAACAATTTTAAATAACTGTTTTCTATTTTAAACATATTTTCAAATGTACTTATTCTTGTGATGGCAAAACTAAATTTTCAGGATCAGTAGTGGCGCATGGTCCTTCAGAAATGATCCTAGTGTGCTGATTTGCTGCTCAAGAAACATTTCTTATTATCAGTGTTGAAAACAGTTGTGTTGCTTTTTGTGGAAACAGTGGTACTTTTTTATTTTATCTTTGATTAATATAAAGGATAACACTTTAGTATAGGGACTAATTTTCACAATTTACTAGTTGCTTATTAGCATGCCTATTGACATATTGTTAATAGCGAGAATTGGACCTTAAAATAAAGTGTGACCGTAGAAAGTTAAAAAGAACAGCATTATAAATGTCTTGACTGTCACTTTTGATCAATTTAATGTGACCTTGCTGAATAAAATATGTCATGTCTAAGATAGTGGTGTGTATGGTCAGTGTGGACTTCCATGGTTGTTTTAATGTTTTTGTTAATTTGTCCTGTTTTTAGTTATAAATATACTAGCAAAATCATTCTGGATCCCTCACACCCATGCCACTTTGAACGGTTGCCATCTGGTCGGCGCTACAGAGCACTGAGCACCAGAATGGCCAGGCATAAGAACAGTTTCTTCCCTCAGGCAATCTATCTCATGAACAGTTAACTTTACAATAAAATGAAATATACAACACTGTTTATACAGTTATTCTACAGCTGCCTCTAAACTGTCCCTAAACATGTACATATGGAAAACACCGTAAACACACGTTTACTCACTCATCAAGCTGACAAGCGAATCATCCTGAACTTGTTCATCACATCCAAACACATCCGTCACACCCATAAACACTCACCCTCAGTTTGGACACCTGACATGACCATTGTGATCCTATTCCTCAGAATTTCATTGTAGTGGTATAATGTGACCAATATAAGCAAGATACGGATTATAATCAATACGCTTTCTTGAAATGGATTAAAAACAAATATATTGCGATATTTTCTGTTAAAGTTCTGACCATCTCCAACTCACATTTGGCCCTTGGTGAGTGTTCATTTTGGACTCTGTATGCAAATGTGTGTGATGCATGGTTTTCAGTGCACTTTAAGTGGGTCACTGTCTGTCTCTATCTGCACTGTGGCAAAAAGAGGGAGCCGTGTTGTAATTTCTTCTGCAGCAAAACCCAGGAGTAATTTCATGCATTTCCAAATATATTTATTCGGTTGATAATGATTTATTCATTTATTTAATGCCATTCTCAAGAGCAGTTTGTTTATTGCATGTGGAAGCAGGATAAACACAGTACAGCGTGTTCTGTCTAACTCATGCAGCATTCAATCTACTAATTTCTGTTCCTTCCAGAGCCCTGGATAGCAGCCACCCTTCGTAAGGAGCATGTGTGAAAACTCTTCCCCTGAAGAAGCTGGAATATGAGAAGCTGCAGTGGCCCAGATTAGACATGGAACAGGAGATGATGCCCAACAGCCGCGTGATGAGCTCCCTTTGAAGGATAAATGTAAGGATGCATGTCTGCAGTCACCTCTGAGATGTCTGTTTTTGTGTGGGGGTCAAAGCATTTCAGCGTTTTTGGAGATCAAGGAAACTGACCCTTTGCAAAGAGCCACATTCAAGGGATGGTTCACCCAAACATTTAAATTATGGCATCATTTCTGCATGCATTTCTTTCTGAAGAATGCTGGTAACCAAGTAGTTTTGGTACTGACTTCCATTTGTACACTCTTAGGTTACAAAAATAAGTTTTCATAGCGATGTAGTAGAAGAACCAATTTTGGTTCCTCAAAGAACAGTTCAGTGAACAGTTCTTCAAAGAAGCATGTTTTTCTTAGTATGAAGAATATGTATTATTATTATTATTGTTATTATTATTAGTGCATAAACAAAAAACACAGACATTTCTCAAAATATCCTACTTTGTGTTCCACAGAAGAAAAAGTCAAACAGGCTTGGAATGAAATAAAAAAATTTTGGTAAGCTACCCCTTTAAAAGCATTACAGACCAATCCTAGTTTAGCAACTGTTACCATAGAAATTGTGCTGCTCCCAAATCTTCTATTATTTACCATTTATTCATGCTTGGAACATTATATAAAGCTAGTCTAAATGAGCTACAGTGACCAAGGGAGCAGAGCTTAGTGAAGGATCATTTGCGGAGTTAAGCCTAAATTATACTTCAGTTTTTATGTCTATGTGAGGGTCCGCATACAGTGCACATGAAGCAAATTTAATCACCAGAATATTATGTGCATACTGTACACTCACAACCCAAATTTTTGTACTTTGTAGAAAAATAGTACAGACACTGGACAAAAATTACTTTAAAAGACAATACATTCGACTAAGCATGCATTTGGCATTAAACAGTGTGAGTACCTGTTTGATTTACCCAAAACAGTTATATTTTATGTGTAACCACTAAAGAGACATCAGAGTCAGCGGCAAATATTAGAAGGACTAGCCTAGTTGAGAGTGCTCTCATCAGTAAACATGTGCACTGAGCTCCTGCTGATAGCGTGGAGCTGATCGTCACCGAAATCAGCGAAACACATTTTTAAATAGGTGCTGTCTTTATAAATAAACCGCATATTTGCATTTTAAACAACTACATTCTCGCCTGAAATACTTCTCAAATTACATTTCATGACACAATAATAGTAATATTTTGAAAATTATTCTGAATAAATGTTGGTTGAAATCACAATGCTGTGTGAACTCAACCAATACCAGCATGTTTAGCGCCCAAGTCCCGCCCCCGAAAGATCCAAACCTTTGAAAATGTACTAGGGACTTTCTGAGGGTCAATTTTTTTACCTGGAACTTTATTTATATACTGGTTCCTGCGGTCGAAACACATGGAGTACCAGCCCAACGTCCCTAGTTCCTGGGTAAAGTTCCAGCAGTGGAAACGCAGCAAAAGTCATCCAAATTGGCCTGAATAATGCTTCTAGTGTTCTGCTGAATAAACGGATTTGGAATAAATGGATGAAATTAAATCATGGCAGATTTTCATTTCTGAGTGAACTATCCCTTTAAGAGCTTTTGTTTATTCCTCTCATGATTACGCACCTTCATCAACTGCCGAGTTATCTTGAGAGCCATTTTTCATTTTAATGTGTTTTCCGCAGCACACACAACAAGTCCCAAAAATTGAAACAAGCTTCAATTATGTCAAGAACCCTTTTGGAGGCTTTGGCTTGTTATACAAGCTTTGCAGAATGAGATACTGCCCATATTATGCAGCTGATTTAGCCCTCTGTTCTCCATTTCCTCTCTTATCTTCCTCTCTGAGCACATACAGTAGCTCTCTCTCTCTCTCTCTCTTTTTTCTTTTTTGCTGTTCTTATTATAAAACCCACATTAGGATAAACACACAGCAGTGGAAGTGTCCTCACATCAGTCCAGTGGAAACGACTCAGTAGGTATACTTTGTGGCCGGAGGACGTGTTTACAGAAGCTAAGCCCTTATTAAACTAACATCTGTTCAAGAGACACAGACTCTTCTGCGCTCAGTAAAGCATTATGTGACGTTCTTTCATAAGAGCTCTAGCAGCTAGCATAATCCATTGCTTGGGTCCGGCACTGTGCTTCAGAATTTTGCAGATGAAGCAGCAAAGACACAGTATGTGTCCAGTTCTAATGGCTTTTAAGTTGTTTTAAAAAAAAATAATTTCCTTTAAACACTTTTCTCCTCTTTTCCAGAGACTGTTTTTCTCAGAAACTGACAGAAGTAGGTCATGTTGTGCGCATAAGAGGCTAGCTTTAGCAGACCTCAGCTGCAAGCTAAATGCACCTGTCTGGTCCTTCACCTCACAAACTCACTTGTCTCTTACAACAGCTGTTTAAATGCCAGTAGACGCCACAGCGGAGCTAAAGGCAAGTTATAATTGCATTTCATGTTTAAATTAGAGACAGAGAGTCTAACCTTAAAGGGATAGTTCACCCAAAAATGAAAATTCTGACATTAATTAATCACCTTCATGTCGTTCCAAACCCGTAAGTCAGCAAAGCATCTACCACATTCAAGGCCCAGAATGGTAGTAAGGACATTTTTAAAATAGTCATTAAATATATATTTTTAAATATTTTTTTAGTACATCAATTTCCTACTTTGTTTAAAAATGTATATTAATTATAAACCAATTTTACAAAGCTGGTACAGTATGTGCACAGATGAATGTATTTTTATAATCTCTCTCAATAAATAATTGTAAAATATAAAGTCACATCTTTTCAAATATTATTTTATCTGGTAGCCGTTGTTTCAAATTATATATTTATTTTTTAGTAGCAAAGTTCCCAACTATGGTTACTAAATAAATAAATGAAAAATACTGTGTTGGTATGTGCACAGCTTCATTTAGTTTTATAATTACATAAAGAATGAAATAAATTAATTAATTTTAAAATACTTCAATTCTGGTCACAGTTTTTTCAAACTACTATCAAACTATGATTATAAACTTTTATAATTATTTTATTTTGTTCCAAAATGTATACCAACTCTTTATACTAAGCTGAACAGATGTACTTTATTCTACAACATAACATAATAAATAAATAATTTGTAAAAAATTAAGTAGCAACTTATGTAAAATGCTATTTTATCAGTTTTTTTTAAGTAGCAATATTCCCTGCTATGTTCAAAAATGTACACTAATTATTTTTACCAGTCATGCAAAGCTGGTAGAGTTTGTGCACAGATGTATTTTATTTTACAATCACATCATGTGGCTTTATGTGTATGTGGAGTATATTTATAGAGTCCACTGAAGTTGTAGAAGTTCTTAAATCTTTCTCATATCATTCCCTAGTCTCTCACTGACTAGTGTTTCCACTCTTGCAATCTCTTCCTCTCCTCCTCCAGATCTTGATTTGTTATTTTCCTCTTTCTCTCAGTGGTTGTTTTCTTCCTCTACCCTATTATTACAGAGATAGCTCCTGTGACTTTCCTTTTTCTAGACCCCCTGTTCTCCATAATGGCTTCTTTCCATTAGTTTCCGGTATGTAATGTGTCTGTCGATAGCAGCATTGCTGACCCTGGTCCACCCTGCCTCAGCGGGCCTGTCACATGGAGGAAAACCCCCTCCTCCTGCTTCTCCCTGAGGGACCCACTCAATACACAGCCTAACTAGTGTGTCCTCTCTCCCTTACATATTCATTTGCTTTTATGTTGGTACATGATTTCCACATCGGGATCATTGTGTGAAGTGTGGTGGATTCAGGTGTAGTAGTGGCTCATGCAGGGTCACTGTCAGGAGGGAGCTGTTTGTGACTGTCAATCAGGATAGGAAATTAACTTTTCCATTAAGTGGCAATTTTTGCCCCTAGGAATTTATCTCCCCTGGTATTTTTTACATTAATGAGGACAATTTTTATCACCACCTTAATATTTTTTTCTATGTTGTCTTATATACTTCGATGTCAAATACTTAAATTTAGCCAATTACTTAAATCAATCAAAATACTTTAAACTGTTGCCAATAACAACAGGAACAGGAGGTAATATGTTTGCAATATTATGACAAAAAAATATTTATTGTTGATTATTGCTCTTGATATTATAATAATGATTATGAATGTTGATTATTAGAATACATATAAAAAACAACAACAACAACAACAACTTTCCAGTGCTGATTAATCTAAGTGTCTCTGATTGGCCATTGCATTCCTAAGCTCAAAGCACACGTGTGATTGGCTTAACCCTGATTGTGCTTGGCAAAAAAAAAAAAAAAAAACCTAAATAGCATTCTGATGCAGTGTGAGCGAATCAAAATGTAATTCTGCCTATATACACATTTCATTAATTTTCACATTTCTTTTTAATTGCAGTTGTAATTGATTGTTTCATTGTGAAGGGGCAATTTTTGAATTTGTGGGGTTTTCTTTTGACACAAGCCCCCGTTAACTCTAATCATATAGGTATATTTTTATAATTTACATGCCACCTTTCAAGATAATCATCTGTGTATCAATCGGCTTCCGGGTGGAAAATGTTCGTCCAACCAGTGGAAAACTGAAATTATCAGTTGTTAACAGCAAAGAAAATAAATATAATAAAATAATTACTGCATCCCTGATGATTTTTGCTCTTCATTCCAAGATTTTTCTCCATATAATGGACTTAAATTTAAAAAAAAGTAAATGTATATACTTTTTAACCACAAATGCTCATCCTGAACCTGCTTCACGGTGTGCATCACGCATCACATAATCACGTTGGAAAGGTCACACATGGCTAGCTCTTCATATGGTAGGGCGAAAACTCAGCTCAATAACTACTCCAACTTGAAAATCATCTGACATCGTTGTTTTATATTTTTTATAAAGGCCATTTGACTTTCTTTGCATGTTCGTTTTGTAAACAGTGGGTTGGTGCTTCTTAGAAGAATAAAAGGCGTATCAATAACAGCACTGCCTTAAAAACTTCTATGCCTCTGACAGCTTCTAGTGTCTAATACAGCAACAGGTCTCTTCTATTTCAGCATAAGGTACAGTGAAATACAGCACTTCTCGTTATGTTAGTCCATAGTGAGCAGCGATCTCATAACGAAACAGCTCCAGGATGGGCTAATACGCTGCTTCAACAGGAACTGCTGAATTTCATGCACTGATTAATATAGGATCTCAGGACGGCAGACAGCTGTGGGATTCACAGCTCACGAGGATGCTCATTTGATCCCTCAGATCTGCTCTGCATCCTTGATACTGCTGCTGCAGACTGAAGGTAGGGAAGAAGACCATGTAGATTACGGATGCTCCCTCAGAGATGGGAATTAATAATAGGAAGGTTTGATATCTCATGTGTGCAAATAGAAAAGAATATTGTAAGGGTTCAAGTAGATAGAAAGGGATTGAAAACAAATGATTTTCTTTTAAAGATCAATGTCTTTTCAGTGATCTAATTTATCAAAAATAGATTAAATATATCAACCAGTTTCGGATAGGAAGCAAATCATGTCCTGCGGTTGAGGATAAAGACAGGAGATTTAGAGTATTTGAGCCTAATATTTACAAATGTTTTTCTCATGCACGCCTCATCACACACACACGCACACACACATTCAGTGTTAGTGGGAATGTGTTATAGCTGCCCGTGTCAGAAGAGATTGCACACTTAACACCCACATACTTTGTAATGAAGTTGAGGATATGCATATTTCTAATGTTGCAAATAATACAGCAACTCCCACACTGTGCTTTCCCTTCCTCTTTCTCTGCAGCCAGTGGGAAACTATCCCATCTCATCCGCAAACCCTGTGCTGCTTTTTACAGCTTTGTTTCGTTTCGTTTCTCCAGGCGAAAGGTCCGACCCTCAAATTTGGGAAATTTCAGTTTTTACAGAAATCTTGCAAATGAATTAAATTATGACTTACTATCTACAATGAGGTTCCTAAAGTCCAAGACAACTACTTAAGATGCTTCTATTACATAATATATATTTATACATGTTAACTATAATGTATGAAATAATTAAATTATATATACATTTTGAAATTACAAAAAAAATTGCGTCTGTCAAGCCCAGTTTTTCAACCTTGCTACACAAGTTAGTGTATGAAAAATGTAAAAAAAAAAAAAAAAATTATCATGAGAAATATAAACCAACATTTGGTCCCAAACTACATATTACATAATATAATGATGTATTAATTGATTTTGTATATAATATTAATGTAACTAAACATCTGTATAAAATAAATTGATGTTAATATAAATATATAATATGTATACAATACAATATAGTATATAATATATATACAATATTTATTACAATAAATATATAATATATATACAATAAAATATTGTATTTAATATTTATATAATATTCATTACAATAAATATATAATATTCATTACAATAAAATTATTACATTATTGATCAAACTGTTGTCTTTGTCAAGCTCAATCATTCAACTCCGTTGCCTAAATTACAGTAAAAGATGATTTATGAGAAATATAAGTTAAGAGATAACTATAATAAACCAATATTTATTCCCAAACTAAATAAGCTCTATTGAGAAACAGCTTTAGTCCAAATTTCCAACCTGTTACCCATTCTGCTTTACTTTCTTTCTTTATTACATTTTAATAAAATACATTCGATATTTTTTACATTTTAATATTAATGATCAATTTATTACAAATTTACTATCATGGATAATGTGTTATTGTAACAAATAATAAAATACATCCTATTATAAATATATCATTGTACATTTTTGTAACATGGTTGCTAAAGCTGAAATAAAATGAAAATGGACATACTGTATAGTTTTATACCCTGCAGATAGACAGACAGATGTCTCTATTTCTGATTTATCTTTCTTCTCTCTCTCCCCTCCTCATATTGTTCAAGTCTGACTCCAACTCATCACCACACACACAGCCTGAGCGTGACTCATAGTGAATATGCTGTTTCAGAAAACAACCCATGCTTTTGATGAGGTTGCTGAACTTTTGGCCTGTGACTGCACATCTTTGGTAGAGCCATGAAAAGCAGCTTGACTCGCGAGAATCAACCGGAAAAGCAATTTAATGCAAAAAAATGGCACTGAAATATGTTTTTCCCCTTCTTTCTGGCACATAACTTGAACGCGACCGCAGGGAGACAGCATTTTTCTTTTGATGTACGGAAAGCCGAGGTTAATCCAAATCTGCCTGCCTGCGATTTTCACAATGTATTACTTGAGCTTTAAATGTAAGTAATGGCTTTTCTATTCCGGGAGAGACCGCTGATGATTTTGCAGGAGTTGGAAGAGAAGGAAACCAGGGTGGAACGAAGAAAGCAAAAAGGAAGGTAAATGACATAAACAGAGAAAAAAGAGAATGAGAAAGAGTGGGAAATGATTGTAAAAAAAGAGAAAGGCTAGAGAGAGTCTAGGCTATAGTCTCAGTGGGGCTTGTTTAATGCAAACCTGTAATTAGCACACCCTTCTGCTCAAACTCCTGTCTTATCTGCACCTAAAGAGGGATTTCACAGGGCCAAACTACTCTACTTCAGACCACACTATTTATAAAAGACCGTTAAAGATCATGTTAAGTATATTGTGCATACCTCATTAATATTCGTGAGATATATATTAGTCTGTCTGACATTAATATTAAGGTTAACAATAATGTACACTTTTTCATTACAATTATTATATAATTAATTGTTTTTGTTTTGTTTTTTTGCACAAATTGTATTGTAGCCCAACTGTTCAACCGTTACCCAAAATTTCTTCAAAAAGAAAAAAAAATATGAGTGTGTGTAGAGTATGTGTGTTTTTGTATATAATGATAATCTCGTTTTTATTAAAATGGTTTCGCTAACAAACTTTTTTTTTCTGGGTCATTTAATGGAAACATAAATTATAATCAATTTTAAAGCAGCATTTGTTGTTGTTTCCAGCACAAGCCATAAATCTAAACATATATATATATATATATATATATATATATATATATATATATATATATATATATATATATATATATATAATAAATATATATATATATATATATATATATATATATATATATATATATATATATATATATATATATATATATATATATATATATACACAGTCACACATATACATATAGCGAAACATCATGTTAAATTATTTATTTGTGCAAACATAATTAATAATCATGAAATACGTATTTGCCATCACATGAGAAAGGCTTTTGGCTTGATATGACTCTTTCGGGTGGGTTTGTGTGTAACTGTACACTTAAGTGAATTTTCTGTGTGGCTCATTTTGTGCACCTCTGCTCTACAGTTTTTACCCTCCTGGCCTGCGCCGCTGGATCAGATGACCCCTCAGCCCCGGCTCACAGCTGAATGCTAGGATGATTGCTGCCAGAGTAGGGGGTAATAGAGGAAAACTTGTGGTTTCTCTCTCTTCCTCCCTGTGAGGGAGCTCACTCGCTACAACAATGGACCTATAAGAGCGCCGCATCCGTGATCGGGATGTTTCGGATCTCACAGCAGGCGGCAGGGTTGGTGCCTCTGAAAGAGCAGGTGTGGTATATATCATTCATACAGGCACACCAGCTGCAGCTTCTGTGCAGCAATATTACCTCTTCAGTGCTCAATATCCTTGCTTGCTTTTCTTTTTTGTGTGAAATAACAGCAGAAATCTCCCTCCATGCTCTCCTATCTCCTGCCAAGTGTCCTCTGCCCTTTTCCCATGATCCTTTACCATTGTGTGACTCATCAGAAATCCTCACTTTATTGCCTTCTCTGCACCTTCAGCAACTTTGCAACAGTGGCAGTGCTTATTACATCTAGATGGACTGACGTTCAAAGAAATTTAACACAGGTAATGCATTCGGGGGAAAGAATTAAGGGTTCAGGTCCACCAAGATTGATTGATTAAACACAGTAAAATATAAAAACTAAATACATACAGTACAATCCATCTATCTACCCATCGATCTGTCTGTTTTTTATTTATATCATATTAATGCCAAGAAACTTGCAACCATATTCTGGAATAGTATTTCCATACTCATTCACTTTCATCTACAAGATCGGACAGGTTATTCTTCCAAAGTTCACTGTTTCTGTTCTGCAGAAGAAAGAAATTCATAAATGCTGACAGATGACAGTGAGTAAACTATTCCTTTCATCTATAATAGCAGACCCACTCTGAGATTTTCACAAGCTCATAAGGCCCTTGGGCAATATTTGATGCACTGAGTAAAAAAAGAAAGTTTGTTCTCATTTCTGCATGTTGGGTGGCAATGAGAGCTGCCAGTGTGTTTAGCTGGCTAACTGAATGGCCCTGTGAAAGAGCACAGCAACTATACGGCAGTCTTAGCTGAATCTATCAAGACTGCAAGGACACACAACACCATTGCCGTCCACAATGGATTGTCTGTCAGGTTGTGCCAGTTTTTGAGCATTACAGATGGCAGACTGGACGGTCAGGCCGTTGGCTTGGATTATTTATATCTGACATTTGATAAGAGCAAAGTCTAAATTACTGAGAGATGGATGATTATTTTCCAACCGCTCGTGATTGAATGCTCAATCACAGAGCTGGGACTCTATACAAACTACAGAGTATCACTAGATACTTTATGTCTTTCTTTTACTTTGATGATTTGACAAGGTCGTCTCCTTTATATCTGTTTCACAGGCCTCGGAATTCATCTGTTAATTCCATGTCAGTTCAGTCTTGATGCTCACACATGGCCATTAATTGCTCATGGTGACACTGAAAAGAATTATTTTCTTTTATCACATAAGCATGTTGCTCTGCATATCTAGTCCTGAGGGATTAGTTCGCCCAAAAATGAAAAATCTGTTATCATTTACTCACCCTCAAGTTGTTCCAAATCTATGACTTGCTTGCATCTCTGGTAAAGAAAAGCAGGGCAGAATATTTATGCAGTTCTTTTCCATACCGTCAATGTGAAGAAAAATGAATGTCATCAAGCTCCAAAAAAGTACAATAAAAGTACCATAGAAGCAGTCTATACAAGTCATCTACAGCCATACGATAGCTTTGGTGAGGAACAGGCAAGTCACATTATTTATGTAGTGCTTTATCAATCAATCAGTCAATCACCTTTATTTATATAGTGCTTTAAACAAAATACATTGCGTTTATTACAATACAGACTGTGTTAAAGCAGCTTTACAATGCTCAACAGGAAAAATATGAGCAGATAATAAACGAAAGAGTCAGTTTAACAGTTAAAGTCAGTTTATTGTTGATCCAGTGATGTCACCGTCCAGCTCAGTTCTCTTCCGATAAACAGACCGATTATATAAGCACTTATTCTCTACATTATGACTTAAGAAGAGCTTTTATGATTGTTTTGTTATGCTTTTGTCATTTTTGGAGCTTGACGGTATAGGAATGCATAATAATAATAACTGGTACCAATGTTAAATATATTTAGTTTCATATATTATTATTATTTCTAATTAATTCTAATTAATTAATTAATAATTTTATATATATAAATATATACATTGACAATGTCAAGTCAAATTTTTAGCTTTAGGCCTACAGAAAATCATGATGGTAATATTCATAATATCCTTATAATCGCATTAAGCAGATTACAACTTGGCAAGATTTGCTAATAATGTATTAAATAAAGGTACCAATAATTAAATTTTATTTTATATTGGATATTTAATTGCACATGATCATTTAAGGTTATCTTTGCCATTATCTAACATCCACACAAAGTTAATATTTCTAAAAATCAATTATATAATCATTTTAAAATCTCAAAATAAATATACATTTCTCATATTGTGCATTATAATGTTGTGATGCCTAAATTCACTGTAACATTTATATGATAAAAAATTAAGTATTTTTTTGTAATTTAATTTATTATAAAAATGTATTATTATTTACTGCCACCGTATGGAAAAGAGCAGTGTGAGCATTTTATTTTCCCGAACATCTCCTTCTGTGTTCAACTTAAGAAAAATAATCATGCAAGTTTGAAACAACTTGAGGGTGAGTAAATGATGAATTTTCATTTTTAGGGGGAAACTAATCCTAGCTTGATGAAAAATTGCATTTGGTTCAAGGGAAAGTGTGTGTGTGTGTGCGTGCTTGCGTGCGTGTGTGTGTGAGATGTTCTCATCTTACTGTTCAGTATTCTGTACTAAGGATCCTTGGAGGAAAGCCCTGACAAGAGCAGCTGCCTTTCCATTAGCGCGCTACAGCTGGTGATGTGGCTGGTAAAGCACCATGCTCTGCCTACTTCATCCTCAATTACTCTATCGTGGTAAAAAGTCTCAGACCGAGAGAACTGATCGATACCACATCTAACCTTTCCAAACCACGCTCACTCTCGTTATCTCTCTAGGCTGGAGGTAGCTAGGGGCCCTTGTTTCCATTACAAGAGTGTGTGTGTGTTTTCAGAGGTGGGACTTCGGTAATGGTTGCGGAGGAAAGGTGCAGATTTTGTGTGAAAAGTGCAGTGTTATTTTGAGAAGGTGTGCAAGCCAAGTCCCAGCCCTAAATCTGTCTATTGGATGAATGTGAAGGAGAGGAGCAGAGTGTGGAGCTGTCACACGTCCTCGGCCTTGGACCAGAATCACAACCGACAAGTGAAAAATTGTTACTTTAAAAGATTCATCAGCATATGCTGCGTAAGTGCTAGAGGCTGAGGAGTTTGATGATGGCTGGAGGTTGAGGGCATGAGGGTCTTTCTGTTCAATTTTGCTTCCTATTAGGCTTCTTAAATAGATTCACTTGCAAGGCTCCGCTGTTCCACCAGCTTCAGTGAAAAATAACTCTTTAGTCAACCCATGTCTTTCTACTGTTACACTGCACCACATAACTACACAGCAGGAATCTTTTTTTGATCAAACCATATAATTAACTGAACTGGCAATTACATTGCTGGATTAATTACTTTTGTTTTGACATTGTACATTTTTTTGACTTTGTAGTAAGTTTGTAGAGAGTTCGGATCCATTTAGAAACAGTGCTTACAGTATGTGATGTATGTTAACTATCATCGTTTACCTTACATTTTCATTATAAATAAATTTGCATTTTGTTTTTCAATGATGCTAAAGACAAAGCATAATGCGTAAAACGTTTATTTGTGCATAAAACTAGCAGGAATGAAACACTAGAAGTGTTCTTAATCCGGAGACTTGGGGAGCTCTGATGGGATTGGTCATTTCATTGCCTCACATCTGTATTATTCAGGGCCCCTGTCCTATCTGTCTTCTTCATAGGACATACTGTATATGACCCTAGTGACAGGGGTACAAAAGACTTTAGCCAAGTTAGACCACAGTAGAGTGGACACTCTCCAGTGGCCCATATAAATCTTTAATCGCATCCCCCCATGCCTTTCCATGACAAACAGGAGGGCTCATCCCGTCTCTGCATTATTCAGAAGGACCCACAGAGCACTACCCTCGTCCTGCATAAAACAAAGCAGCTTTACATAAAACGTCCCCTCTCTGTCTCACCTCTGGACTCTTTTTCCAGAATTGAGGGA
Source organism: Carassius auratus (assembly GCF_003368295.1). NCBI lineage: Eukaryota > Metazoa > Chordata > Actinopteri > Cypriniformes > Cyprinidae > Carassius > Carassius auratus. The sequence continues at coordinate 12,958,482 of NC_039277.1, read as the reverse complement.
CATATTCAGACACCTGCGTATGTGGACCCTGAGTGCTGAACGTGAGCTGCATTTATACAACTCGAGGAAAGATTCTGTGGAAAAGTGCTAAGCTGGAATCGGCTATTTAAGCAAAATTTGCTATTATAAAGCTCTTTTTCCTAATTGTTTTTGTCATTGATAACAACCTATACTATTCTCTCTGAGAAAATGTTGTAAAATGCTTAAATGTAGCAAGGTTTATGTTAAAGAATGTTAGCTAACTACCGATCAATACATTTATGGGCCATCCATTGAGGATCTGATGAAGACTCTCTCCTGGGTTGATGGATTCATGGTTCTCTAAGGGAAATGTGCCGCTAGTTTTCAGTTAGCTGGACTAAACCATTGAAGGCTCTTACAGGTCACAGCTTAGCACTTCACTGAAAACCGCAATGGGGCTAAATGCATTTTAGCACAAGCTGTTTCTTGTGTTTGTTCTGAAGTCCTTGTTTAAAATATAGCTTAGCTTTTGATGTTTTCATTTGACTGAACATTTTAATGGTCATTAGTTGGTCTAAGTGGAATATATTCAAATGTCACATAGTCATGTTTTTCCAAACCAGCCACAACTGTAATGAGCAGCGGTATAATTTTTAGACTGCTTGTTTTTTTTTTTTCTCAAATCTCGAGCAAAGTCTTTTAAATCAAATAAAAAACATTGTTTTAATTTTAAATACATTTTATTCATTTTGAAATTGATTGTTTTTATTACATTTTTAAAAAACGATATAACTAAAAGCTAAATATTTACATTAAAAAATGTATTAAATGCCTACATAGAAACAGGTGAAGGAAACAAGGAATAAGGATTTTTAATAAAACACAAAAAAAAAGATATAAGAAAAAAAAAATCTTGATGAAAAGAAAAAACTTAACTTGAAGTAAAACAAGATAAAGAGATATCTTGAACAGAAAGAAGGCTGGATATACAGTACACAAACTGATGAGGGGTAAATAAGAGACGTGCAAGTAATCAGTCATCTCATTGGTTACTAAGGTGAAAAACGAAACGCGGAAACCATTCTAGTTCGGTGAGAAACCAGACTAAAAACAAAACACAATTGTTATAATACGCTCAAAAATTTGCCTCTACCTACATTTTTGCAAAACTTACCCACTTACTGCAGTTTTAGTTGAAATGAGCAATAGAGGCAGTAAAACGCCAACAACTTTTATTTCTTAATGATTAATAAAGACTAAATGACCTCTTACCATAATGCATGATTTGGAAACGGATCCATTTTGACATTATGACATCACGTGCAGTAACCAACTTTTTACAAGCGTTGTTTTTCTGATGTAGTAAACTTGCTCAGTAGCTCACCTGGTACAGCATTGCAGTCTTGTGAAACACTAGTAAAGATAAGAGCTCAAAGACTTGGGAAAGCAAGCTAAAATGGCATAGTTACTAAAGTTATTTTCAAATGCAACAGAGCATTAACCCTTAGGGATGCACCGAAATTTCAGCCACTGAAAAAAGGGCCTAAAATGGCATTTTCAGTATTTATCCGAAAGAGAAAAACTGCCAAAAACATATGGCGATCCACACCACCCAGCAGTGTTCAGCGCACAGGTTTCACTCTCCCTTTAGCCATCGTTACTGCACAGTTTGATGTTCTTCTCAATATTCTGCTTTATGAATGTGCATTCCATTGAGTTGCTCACAACCCATGCAAATGCTCCAATTGTGTAGCCAACAGGAAATTTCCACGTAGTTAACTTGTTCCTGTGTGCAATAGCGCTACTGTGCTGTAACATGGTGCAGTACAGCTGTACAGGGCAACGCTGGTAAAATGACGGCCCAGAATTTTCATTTCGATGCATCCCTATTAATTTTTTAATGCCACTGATCAAACATTTTTTTCAGAGTTGTTGCAATATATACAACGATTAACATCACAAAACGTAGCCAGATTCATGTTCATCTGTTTCGGATAAAACTGACCGTGCTTTTAGTGCTACTAACTGGACATCTCACTTTAAAAGTGTGCAACTGTGTTACTATAGGTCAGATTTTGAAATGTGCAAAATTACGATATGGTATGCAGTATGTTTTAATACCAGTATACTGCATGAGTTTAGTGTCTGGTTAGTTAGACAGCTCTGACCTGTTTTTTCCAAGGCAGTACAGAGATGTCTGCAGACATACACATGTGCTGTGTTTGTTGGGTTGTAATGAGGACAGCGGTATTATCTTAGTGGATAACAGAACGTGGACCTGATTATTTCAATGTTTATCACTACAAGAGGTCTATATAATAAAGGAGATTATATCAGATGCTGAATATATATGTATGTGTGTTTGTGTGCCCTGCACTATGTTAAAGCTGATTGCTCTCCCATGTAAGTGAATAAGGACACATCTAAGGTTACGCTGTTACAAGACACATTGACAGATAATCGATCAGGCTGTTAACGAAATGACTGAACAAATGCCTGGAAGCATTAACGCTAATTCTCTCTATCTCTCACCACTTCTCTTTCACTTTCTCATTCGTTTTTATCTTGCTTTTGCCTTTATCCATGGAAAGTAATTAACTCCACTATGTTCTCAGTGTGTGTGTGTGTGTGTGTGTGTGTGTGTGTGTGTTTCAGTGATGCTTACATCCTCTCTCATGATTTTCACTAAATCTTTAGAGGGACTTGGTAATCTAGAGCAGCCATTGCCTGAAATGTTTACTCACACATTTTTAATTTCATTTCACATATTTTTTGTTATCTTTTTTGCAGTTTATCAGTGATTCTCGGAACATTACTTTGCATATACTTTGAATATTTTGACAATAAAAAAAATAATATACGCAATCTTTATAACAGTTTTTGCATTATGAGTATGTCATCACAAAGCCCAGAATGAAACCAACGTGTTTCACATGTCAACAGTCACATTCGCAGTCTAACATGATACAAAAAAAAAATCAGTATACTAAATCATTTCAAGGTGGTCAAAGAATACCTTCATGAGTTTCCATGCAGATACAGGTACTGTAAATACGCATCCACCCGGTGATTCGGCAGATCACATGACCATCTCACGTTTCCTCAGAGCTGGGTGAGAAGGGGCACACTGGCACACAACTGGCCCTGAACACTGCCAAATCACCTATCCGTAATTGGAAATTAATTAAGGTATATATCTTTCATAAGATCACACTGAATTGTCATATATGAGGTTGATCCTTCCTAGATGGAAAGGCCACATGTGGCAGAAGACATTATTAGACGCTAGGTCAGCGAATCAATTCAATATAAATGCTCTTTTAAGCAAAGTGCCCAGCTAAATTCACATGAACATCGATTTATTACTGAACCTTGGCACGAGCAGAGGAGGGGCTTTGGGTGCTTGAGCCCTTATGGTTCGTGGCCATGACTTTCAAAAATGCCCCTCTCGGACAAATAGCAATGATAATATTGTGGTCAATAAAACAAAATGCAAAAGTCTGAAAATTCCTGTTTATTTTTACATATTTGTCAGTCTGAGGAGTTGCTATAATAACGTTGCATGCATTTTGCTTAACTGACTGATATTCCACAGTCTGTTTGGAAACTTAGGCTCTCGAGCCATATATGGTTCTTTCAGTGAGTTCCTATGGGTCGATGGAAGACAAAAATAAACCAAACATTTTTTTTTTACTTTTTTTTTTCATCAATAATCAAAGCCAGTGTGTCGATTTAATAAAAAATCCATATATTATATATTTTAGAATATGGCTTAATTCATCAGTGCCAATTCGTCATGCATATATACAAAAATCAATCATGATCTGGCACAAGAAGTTCAAATTTCATTGGATGATGTGGAGAGGTAATTTTCCATTCTTATTCATAAATCGGTTGAAAATTGCATGGACGGATGAACTAAGATTGTGGAGATGTAGACAAAACTTAAATTAAATTTAACTAAACAAATTATATGGTTATTTCTATTATTATTATTATTATTTTCCCAAACTTTCATCACCAGCTGAGAACCACTGATCTAACTATACTTGTGAACAATTATACATTATAAAGGCAAACGAAGCGTACACTAAATTAAATGAACATTTCTTTCTTTCAATATTGACTAAAACTCACTAAAACAAATGGAAATTGTTCATATATTTGGAACTGATTTGGAATCTGCTAAACATTATTGATCAACAATGGCTCGAATGGCTTGATTTAAGTCCATATATCACTAAAAATGGAACTTAAAATGGTTCTCCCATTCGGCCCGAAGCTTCGAGTCATAACTGATAGCTATGACATGGGCTAAACATGGTGCATCAAAGATACTGTCGTTTTTTCTTGTTCCGGTCAATAATTCAGTCCATAGAAATGTGAATCATTTGTGTTTCATCTTATTTGGCTGGTATTCATTGTAGAACTATAGATATTTCTCAATCTTAGACTACACAATGAGAAGGATGGAGTGGAGGGTTAAATGGCTAAATGAGGGCTGCCGGCACTAATCTCTCAAAACGGTTTCCTTAAAACAATAATGTTTTATAGTCGCTCCCAATCCTGAGATAAACCAATTATAAGGGAACACAGACTTAACAAATGCGGAGGAAGCGCACGCTCCTGAAATTTTGAAATACATTTACATCATAATTACAATTCAGAAGACTGAGTCATTTTCAAAAGACCTTAAAACACATAAAAGGATTAAAAAAATTGAAAACCGCCTTTCATTTATTACAAAAATGTTCTTGAAGACTGACTGTTAAACCCCCATTTAGTACTGTGGTCTCTAGGCCAATATCTATTTTGCTAGCAATAGTCATTCCTCCCACCGGCAGAAAGATATGCGTCACTGACTGATCGATCGTATTTAATAACAACGATTACTGCCAAGATGCTACAGAATGTTGTGCAGAGCCAGAATTAGAGATGGAGGAGAAAATTGCAAAAGAAAGATCTGCACGTTGACTCCCTCAAGGAATGGTAATTTATATGTTCGCAGAGTTCACGGTCATTTTAAAGGATCGCTTGGTGTTTATTTTTTTTATGTATTTTTTTATTCGTTTTAACGAGTTCAAGACTTTAATACCAGCAGCTTAGTCATGATGCATTCGTAAGATGATTGACCTCTGTGAGCACACTGTAAAGCAGTATCAAGCTACACTCTCAGACACACACACGCACACACATCACAGATTATGGGAAGAAACCCTGTGGTCAGTAAGTATATGTAAATCTACTGTCAGCACAAAGCTGTCCCTGCACTGTCACAGTCCAATAAAGGCTGGTTGATCCCACGCTTTATGCTTACTGACCTATTTAAACTCTGTTTGCTCACACTCTTTCTATCTCTCATATAAACATGTGCCAAAAACAAACTCCTTCACTTGAAAAAGGAAAGGCGATGTTCTCTCTCTCGTGATCTTTCTTTTCATCCCCTTTTTTCTCTCTTACACTCCCTCTCGTTGTTGTTGACCTTGAATTAACAAAATGTAAGGTCATTGGTCATTAGTTCTGGTTTGCTGCATTAATGAACACAATAGCTGTTGAATGTAGAACACTGGGTCGAATCACACAAAGAAATGTTAAAGGGGGGGGGGGGTGAAATGCTCGTTTTCACTCAATATCCTGTTAATCTTGAATACCTATAGAGTAGTACTGCATCCCTCATAACTCCAAAAAGTCTTTAGTTTTATTATATTTAGAAGAGAAAGATAGTCTGTACCGATTTTTCCCGAAAATATTATTTCACAATAAAAAAAACAAAATCTATTAAATGAAATTAAATTAAAAAATAAATAAAGTGACTTTATTTATTGCTTTAATTAAATTCACATAATGCACATAATCACATAATGCTCTGGTTGCAATTATTATTTTATTTGAATAAATATAATAATTAATTAATGTTAATATGATACTTATTTTATTAAATTTGTTATTATATTAAGATGTCAAATAAATGTGCACTTAAATTATGCCTTACAAATGTACTTTAAGTTTTAATTCATATTTGGAAAATAATAATAATATTAGCAAATGTAAGTGTCTGCGTATTCCTTTCACACAGAAAATTCCCATAGCCTCTGTGCATACTGCATTCTGCAAAAAGTAGGTTATTGCTATGCTGTTCCAAACAATCTTAGCATGAGTTCAAGAAAACATACAAACTCCTTTACAGAAATAAAAGGTTTGAACTCAAGTTCAGCTCAACATTACAGCTCCAGACGAGCTCATCTGAGCACGTAAACCCTGCGCAGCCTCACGGCTCTAGAGGCAGATGTAGAGTTAGTGCAATCCATTATGTAAGCAATGGCTCTGACGCCAATGGTGTACAGTATTGCTTTATGCTGTTAAAATACTCACAAAGTGCTGGAGTTACAGACACGAGGGAGTATTTCCATGGAAGATCTATCTTTAGTTTTGTAAAACTGAATCTTTGGAGTAACAGACTTACTGAAAGCTTCGGTCGAGGCTTTCATCATTGCTCTTAGTTTCCAAGCTTGAGTTACATCAGTTTCGTCCACTGAAAAGATTGCTTTTCTGCTATATGATTACATTAAAAATCTCAGGAAAGACTATGAAAACCTATTAAAGGGATAGTTCACCAAAAAAAGATTTACTAACCCTCAAGCCATCCTAGGTGTTCTGTATATGATTTTCTTCTTTAAGATGAATACAATTGGAGTTAAGCTCTGGTGAGAAATGAAAGAAAAAAGACAAATGGGATTCACCTAGGATGGCTTGAGGTCGAGTATATCATGGGGGTAATTTTCATTTTTGGGTGAATTATTCCTTTAATAATTAACTGTGTATACTTAAAAAACCTGTCGTAGATATAGCTCATCAAGAAATATATTATTATTTTTTGGACCATTAGGATTTATCATATTGTGAGATTATGTTCATGACAATTGCTCACATTTTGCCACAAATGATTTTGATGAGTCAAAGCATTTTATTTATTTATTTTCTGGTCATTCTTATTACTTTCAATGTTGATTATCATAACTGTAGTACAGCACTTTTAAACTTTTAATTTGAAATTAAATTAATTGAAATATTACTGTAAATAAAAAAATTAATGTACAGTAATTGCATTTTAATATTAGAATCAGCATAAATTAAAGGCAGTGCAAAAAAGTACTATTTATGTAGTATTGATGTATAACATTTTTACAATTTAAATAGGATGATTATTAATTTGTAATCCAGTAAAGACAACCTTTTGTCACATAATATACTGTATATAATATTAATGTTTTATTTTTATTTATTTAAAGTGAAACTTGACAAGTTTAATATGTCATCATATTTGCCATGTAAGACCAGGGATATTTATTAAGAAAGCCAGCAGGGTCGATGCAAGTTTCATGTTGTTTTTAAACACTTTGAAGAAAAAAATATAGCAGAAGGATGCAGAGAAAGGAAGAGTGGGAAAAGAGGAAGAGGAAAGCATGAAGATTTAGCTGTTGAATGTTTCAGCCTGAGATTCCCAATCATTCTGGCAATCAAAACATGCTTTAATAATTCAAAAGGGGGAGAACACGCAGAGGCTAGGGCTGCAGACAAGACTATAGACCATTTCATACATAAAGTCTTTACTGATAAATTTAACAGTAAATTACCGTTAAGAGATCCTTACCACTAAGGGGAGTTGTAATATTACCAGTAAATTACCGTTATGATGCTGTGTGTAAATGCAGAACGAAGATTACCAGTATGAGCACGTACGAGTTCAGATCGCACTGATGTATAAGACGTCTACTCTGGGCCAATCATAACATTTTGATGCAGATTTACTTGGTGCTGTGTACCGTAAATCCTCAAATAAAAGCCGGGGCCTTTATTTACCTGACTGCAGAAGGGTAACAGGCTTTTATTTGAAGCAGGCTTTATTAGAGCAGGTCTTATTTCTAATTCCATCTGTTTGATAAGTAATTGTTTTAAATAACCCGTTTTAAATTTAAAGTGATAGCGTTTTTAAGAACGGCCTTATTTGTCCGTGTTGACCACGCCCCGGCCTCTATAAAAGGCCCCGCATTTATTTGACTACTGGTTTTTATTTGAGGAATTATGGTAGTTCAGTTTGAAGTCGTCTAATGCCGATGTCTCTGGGCCAAAAGCACACTTAAATGGGAAGGTTTTTACCAGTAGTTTTGAATGGATGTGGGAATGGTGCTTTACCCGTAAAAAAAAAAAAGGATCCTCGTTGCCTGTCTGAACAGTGCATTTTTGTATTTACTGGGAAATTTTGTTATGGTTACGGTTTTATGGCAATTTACTGGTATTACTGTGTGAAACGGGCTAATGAAAAATACACTAGAAAGTGAATAAAGCTGGAGCTTGCAGTGTAAATCATTACAAACAAGTCAAACCTGATCTATGGCACAAAGTCCTCATTAAAAAACACTGAATAAAACACCCAATGCATTAATAACAAAGGCAGCACAATAATGTCAATAATGGAATTTAGATACTACAAAGTGCAAAATCAATGAAAAGCCGTGTTGATCAATGCTTGTCTGCAACCACTCTGTTTATATAGCTCTTGCCAACCCTGAACAATGAAATACAAAGTAGTGAATTTGCTGCCAATTGCAAAAACCATGTTGCACCTTGTGTATGAATATTGTTTGAAACATACTCAGGCCCATATTTTGTGTTTTGGTATGTCAGCCAACCATGGTAATGATAGTGGAGTGGTCATTAAAGGCTATAAAGTTACGCTGACAACTAAGGAAGGGCAGCAAAGCCAAGGGAATCAATAGCCAAGGGTCAGAGAGTGTTCGAGAGGACACATTGGTCTCCTGGGTCTCTCATTTCCACAGCAGTGCAGGCAACAAAAGTCCTGTACGCTGCTTCGTTTTTTCTTTCTCATAAATTTTATTGTTAAATAATGTAAAGGTTTATTGTATCCACAGAGAGCTTAACAAGGACATATTGTGCTGCTGTGCCCATCAGAGTTACCTTTACATAAAAAAGAAACAGTAAGAGCATTAGCACACATATGGGCCTACTGTACGTATATATGGGCCTGAGGTATAATGTTATTGCTTCTGTGATGTTTCTTTCAGCATCTAGTGAAAATTCACAAGTTATTCATAACTGCATTGGGAATAACATTTAAAAATCTAACTTCAATCTGTCCCTAACTGTCGTTTTGTTGCTCGTCTATAATGTCAAGCAGTTAGCGCCTGTTTAGCACTGCTAGTGTAGCATGAAACTTTAAAGAAGAATAGAGAGGGGAAAAGAGTATGGTGGTTTGATGGCTTTAGCTGTGGTTTAAAAATGGTCATACTAGATTCCCTTAGCCCTGGTTTAAAATGGTGTTTTAGCTAATTCTGCCAGCTCATCTCCATGCCTAAGCATCTGTAAAATGTCCATGATCCATCTAAAACCAGCAAAACAGACCAGGCTAGCAAACGTAGCCATGCAGATAATCATGATCGGCTGGTTCATGGTTTTAGAGGGGTTTCCAATAAGCGAAGCCACACCAGCTACAACTATGTGGGGCTACTTTAAACCAATAGGCTTTAACCTGGCTCAGATTTATAAGCTTAAAGTCCCTGTTTTCTCTCCTCCAGACATTTGTATATGGTCCACTCCTACAGCACAACCTGAATCTATACTGTAGTGATGTCTGAGTTTAGTTAACAGTCGTTTTTCTCTGTCTAGCATCTTCAGGGGCCAGACTCCACTGAATCCCCACGGCTCAGAGGGAGTAAGAGAAAAAAACAGTGATCTACTGAACAATCCCTCTCTGTATCTCTGTTTGGAATATAATCCTGTTTCTGTTCCTCACTCCTTCCCATAGAAATTTTACATTTTAGTGAATTTGTGCCTGATTTTATATGTACAAAGAGAGGAGAAATGAGAGTAAGCAATGCTACTGATGTTGGTAGACTATATGACAATGAAAACATGGTGAATCTAGCATGCCTAGATTACATTCATACTACACATTATATAAGGTACTACATATGCTATAAAATATATTGAGTGTACTTTTTTGGAATGTAGATTAACATATGTGATTTCAGATGCAGCCTATGTATTCTACAGAATGATTCACTGAATAAACTGATTCAAATCACTGGAATGATTCAAATCCCCCACCACTATTGTCTCTAATGTCTCTATACTAAGCACTGTTGCACATCTACAACATCTCTCATTCTGGAGATCACTGTTTTGATGATGTTACATCAATCTAGTTCAGAATTGCATGTTCCTGGTTTGACATTTGCACCAGGCGTCCCCAAGGCCTTCCCAGCAGCCTCTGCTTCGCTTCCTTCCCCTTGGTGTCGCAGTGACATGCAATAGCTCATGAACACACACTCACACACTGTAAATGTACACAATCCAACCATTTCATTGTTCTTGCTATCTAAGACAAAGCTTCACATCTTCATCTACAAAGCACTGCTCTCCACTCTCGCTCTATCTCTGTATCCCCATTTATAAACATCTGCTCCTGCCTGGTAGATTCTATCTGTTAGTGAGAACTCTTTTAGATGGACCTAGACTAATCTAGGTGCTACAGTATCAATCTCCACAAGACTTCTGGCAACATAGCAGTGCTCACATCATGTGCTCATTAGCTCATTAGTTGGCTACAAAAACAGTAACCTGTTTAAGTCTTTATAGTAATATTCAGTGAAATCTTGTTTCCAAACACTATGATATTTTGTTACTGCATTTCCTTAAAAGAATGCGTATAATGCAGCAGGGTCAAACACTTTAGTTGTGGTCGAGTTCACATGGTTCATACTTTATGAGCTTGTGTTAAAAATAGCTCACCCAAAAGGTTAAAATTGAGTCCAATTTACTCTCACTTATGGTGTTCCAAACCCATATGTATGAAAGCCTGTTTCTACCTTGGATTTTTTTTAAGTAAGCCGTTTTCTGTGAAGGTGCGAGACTTCCGGTTCATTAGCCGCTGTAGGGAAATAACAAGAAGGATAGCTGGAAGCGAATGACACTGGAAGCCAGATACATTCAATTTACAAATGGCCGTGCCCGCTCTTACTGGAAAAATAAGGTGGATATCTTACAATTATGACTCTGTTTCTTTTATTTACGACTTTATATATCCCAACTACAATTTTGTATCTCACAATTCTGACCTTGCATCTCACTTTGTGACTTTATATTTCACTGTTTCAACTGTATTTCTCAGAGTGCACGTGTTTCTTATTTCAAACTTCCTCTCATAATTTATTTTCTTATCTTTTACTATGAGGTGGAATAGGTTTCCATACATATGACTTTCTTTCATGGAAGACTATTGTAGAATGTTTACAAAAATATATCACCATAAAAGCAGTATTATTTTAATAGAATTACCTAAAATTGAAGTAAAGCTGAAATAAAATACAATTATGAGATTAAAAAATAAATGAAACTTAGAAATGTTGCATTGGCAATTAAATGAAATAAGTTCAAGTTGAAGTATACTGAAATTACAAACAGGAAAAAAATGAATCCTTATTTGTAACATAAAAAACCCCCCACAAACTTAAACTTTAAAAGACTGTAATTCATATGAAAGCTGAGATGGCCTTTTCTGCTTATATTAAAGGAGTAAACATTGTGCTTTATTTATTGTATTATTTGCTTTTTGTTTAAATGATGTGACACCTTTCTTTCTTTCTTTCTTTCTGGCTGGTATTCCTCTATAAAGGATGCTCTCCAAATCAACAGAGCCAAGCCTGAAATGGCTAATACCTGTTTATCTGACAACCCTTTATTATTCCTGCCTTCCTTCTCTGCAGAGGCTTTAGTCTGTGAGCCTCTCTTTAACAGTCTAACTCAATTAGGAAGAGAACATAAAACAGCATGATACTTCACACAAAAATGATAACTCCAACCTGAAAGTATAAACAAGTTTTTTTCACTGTTTTCATCTGGAAAGTAAAGAACTGTTTTTCAAAGCTATGATATCATTACACTACATGATAACAGCAAATCATTTTAAGGATTCGGTTAAAGGCAGATTTAAAAATGGTACACATGTATGTACTTAAAAGCAGTTACACACATCTAAAGGCAGGAGAGAAAAATGCAATATGGGATCCTTCACATCAAGTCTTAAATGTTTAAAGACAAAGTATGCACTCAAACAGAAACCGTCAAGCAGTCCCAATATCAAAGTTACGTTAATGAATAATTGTTATATACTCTAATATTTAAAGTAACTATTTTGCTATTTTTAAATATTTTTTTATTGTAATTTATTTCCTTGATGCAAAAGCTGAATTTTTTTCATTATTCCTAAGTCTTCAGTCACACGTCTTAATATCTTGTGGAAACTGAGATACATTTTTTTCAGGATTCTAATGAAAAAGTAAGTACAAAAGTACAAGCATTTATTTAAAAAAAAAATTACATTAAAGAAGGCTTTACTGTCACTTTTGATCAATTTCCTAATTCCTGCTCCCCCTTTTTTTATAGCAATATATAAGAACGGTGCCTTTTGCCATACAAAAACTAATTTATTAATTATAATTTGTAGCCTGCGATGGCTGTATGTAACATAAACTGTAAAAATACTATTTCAGTTTTTTAATGACACATTTAATTCAGTGGTTCTTGCTGTTTCTTTGTAGTCATTTGTGAAAAATTCTAGCAATTTCGAAATGAAAACTGTTTTGGACTCACTCCTTCACTGATTTTATTTCAGTGTGGGTTAAATGAACCATAATGTCTATATGTCTTTTGTGTGCAGGATAAGGTGAATCAGAGTCAGATACATCATCATCACTAAAATACAGGTTGAAAATAAGCAGGCAGTTTCTATAAACTCTGTGCGTCTTTACCGTTGGTAAGCAATCTCTGTTAGCTCGGTGTCCAGCCCCATTAGGAAGGTCCTAACAATGATCAATGTGATGTATATGAGGGGAGAGTATAAGATCCCTGGAATAGGACATCGCTTTCTTCGTCTTGTCCTCCCAAATAAAACATGGCCAAAACCCCGGATATGGCAGTGAAGAATGCCCTCTCAACATTACTTCCACAAGCTAATTTTATGTGAAGTCCGAGATGTGTTTGAACACATCTTTACGTCATTGTTTCAAGGAAAGTGAAGGCTGCCATGTCGCATTCACCCGATCTGGAGTGGGCTCCTGTCAAAAGCTCTTGATGTTCAAGGTGTGTATTTTTCCTGCCTTCAGTTGAGATACATAATGTCTGGGCAGGAAAGAAGGGTAAAAACACACTCGCCAGACCCGACCCGTCCTGTTCTGTCTTTTAACAGACTGTAGATAATGAGTGTTCCGATTTTTAAACTGTCGGGATCAAGGCGAAGCTCTCATCTTTTCTGAATGCAGTAAATCATTTAAGAGCCTCATGGACAAAGTATTCACTTTCAGATGGTGCAGTTCAAATGAGCACAGTCTGTATTTTAACTCACCTTCATTAAAGCAACTGGGAAGACTTCACTTCAGAGTGTCCAAAATGGTCCAGTGATGTTCATTATGTAAGTTTGCGACTATTATCATGCGAGCTACGCAGAGGCATCACTAGACCAGGGTTGAAGCAGCTGAATCCTTTCAGGGTTATTTTAGTATTACTATAATATTTTATGATATAGTATGTTATTTATTCATATTTTTTACTAGCTTTCATTTTTAGATTTACAGTTTTTATTTTAGTTTTTATAGTTTTTAATAGTTTTAAACATTTTTTATTAGTTTTTAGCTTTAAAAATATTTATATTTAGCTTTATTTTAGTGTTAGTAATTTTAGTTCTTTAATGTTTAGATAAAGTCACATTGTATTATTTTTATATTTATAAATAGTGTCATATACTGGCAAATAAATCTAAATGCACAAATATTATAAATGCTATTAACATGCATTTAAGTTCCCCTCACTCCACAACAAATCCTCTGAATTTAATTGTATTCAGAACAGAACTGTATGTATAAAACAAACACAAATTATAGTGGCATTCATTATAAACAACATTTATTTTAGACGACAAGCCTAAACAGACTAATTTGTAGTGGAACTAAAACTTATGACTTATGGGAAATGTGCTATATGCTATACATACATTTGGGCTCACATAACTTTCTCATTCAACACAAATACAAATGTGCGTGTTTTGCGTGCTTGACATTAATTGCACTACATAAGTCACTTTGCAATATAAGTTGTAGCACATTTCAAATGGTTAAAAAAAATATTTATATTTCTGAAAAAGCAGTACTTTATTTCCAGGCAAGCTTTATAAGTTTCGGGGGATTTTTTACCTGATATTTAGATTTTGATTTTATTAAAGATTTATTTTTAGTTAACAAAAAAGATTTTTAATGGTTTTAGTTTATAATGTATTTACCAATAACAACACTGTTCTCGAAAACCCTGAATGTTAAAGGCACAAAGGTAAGAAAGTAAATTAACTTGACTCTACAGCCCTAGAAGGTCAAAATAAAATGCGTTATTATATATCAACTGACATGGAGTTGTGTTTTACAGCTTCACTTGGTCTAATAAAAACAATGATATCCTTTAGAGAGATGAACTCAAGACCTGTGTAGTCCCTTAGTGGAAAAAAACACTATGCCAACCAATGAGTCAGAGTTTGGCTGCTTAACTGTTAGGAATCAGAACTAATGATTTTCTCTATTAATGGCCATTCAGTTGACAGTAATGTCTCTTTTATTATTGGTCTAGTGCTACATATTACATTTTTTATTTACATGCATTTTTAGTCCTTGCAAAGTTTGGATTTCTAAAATATTTAAATGCAAATTCCGTTTAAATGTATAGATGTGAATAATGTATCATAATAAGAAAACATTTAAAACAACCAAAAAAAAATCAATTTTAAGTTTGATTAAAAACGTATTTTATATTCATAATTTATTTTGTGCTGAGGCAAGTGAAAATGTTGCAAAGGCAAGTAAAAGTCTGAACAAGCAGTAGAAACAAATCCTTAGAGCCCTGAATATTTAAAGCATATTTATTGTAGAATTTTGGGGGGGTCTGATTTTAGGGGTCCCATCCAGGGGTCCTGTACTGGCTGAGCAACTACATGAGGTGAATGTCAATGGACCGCTTTCTCCAGGTATTACAGACCTCCTTGTTTTGACCTGTATGTGCTGTATGTCAAGCAAGTACCCTGAAGGTTGTAGGCATTGACAAAGAGCCGGATCATTTTCTACTTTCACCCCCAGCTCACTTGACTCAAAGTTAATAAAATGGAAATGGTATGCGGGAAGTACTCTCCTCCACTGTACAAACACCATTCAGCAGTCAGGGAGACAGCTAGCTGACAAGCACAAACAGAACCCAGCGTCGTGCTTCCCGGTTTCCAAAGAGAGCTCACGTCACAGATGACCTTTCGCCGTACGGTTCGCCTCTTCTTCCGTTTATACATCATTAATCTCTCAATAGGCAGTGACACCGCAAACCTCAGCCGAAAGATTATTGTTTATTTTTTCTCACGCTGACTCCTAATTATCATCAGCTAATGACCGCGCCTTCCTCCATTTCAGATTTAATTAACACTCCAAAAAGAAAGAGAGGGCCAAATGTTTGCGTTAATCATCTGCATGGCACAGTAAAGGGGTCAGACTTGGCTGGGATCTATTTTTATGATTCTAGAAATACTAAATATGAGCATACTCTGGTGATTATCCAGCAATGAGGTGAACTGTGATAAATAAATAAACATTTTGAGAAGATGTGACATATATACAAATGGGTTCATGGCTGTGCCCTTTTCTGAACAACATTTCTAGTGTACGACTAGAAATAAATTATATTAGAAAAACAGTGTTTTTTCCCATATAATTTTGCAGTTAGGCCCAATTTACACATGCCTGTCTGCACTTTATACATTAATGTAATGAAAACGAATTTGCAACATGGCTTAGTTTGATTCTCAGTTCTGTGATTTAATGGAGTTAATATATGTGCAACATGTTTTAGAGAGAAATACAGCAATGTTATTATATATTATAGTATCCTTTTAGAGTTAATTATCTTAAAAACTATTTTTTATTTTAAATTTAAACATTACGAAAGTAATATTTCTTATTGTGTCAAATTTTATAGCAGTAACTGTAATTCAATGCTGCAACAAAGACTATATGATGCCTTTTAAAGCAACATTCAAACCAATGATAAACATTGATTTAATAACAAATTGTTTAGTGTCAGTAGGTGAGCGCACAGCCAGACCCACCCAAGCAGACAGGCCAAGATGCTTTCTTTACCTTGCTGTGTCATGGGAGTGCAGACGGTGCGAGTGAAAGCATGGAATGGAGTTTAATCTGTATGGACTCTGAATTAAGTCAAGTAGAATGGATTTGAGGAAGCAGCAGTGTGGAAGTCAAGCCTGTAGCTAAAACATGCAATGGAGTTTATTTTATTAGGGCATTCCTCAAGTGGAATGGATTTGACTGATGGCGCTCTAAAAAGTGAACAGACATATCTTGTATGTGGGTCTAATATCATTGGTCTTAAAAAGTACAATGCATACAATGGTTCAGACACCCATGGATTTAAGGCTTGTCAGTTTAAACATTAAAGTGATTTAAAACTATTAAAGCGGAAGGCGGAGCAAAAGAGTTCTCAAAGCGTTACTCAGCCGCTGTCATAATTAATATAATGGACCCATGCATTTCTTATTTTAATAATGTTAATAAAAGAAAATAGAGAATCACTCACTGCTCTCAACTAAGTAACTTCTGTAGTTTTAATGGATGTGTTTGTATATTTATAAGCAATATCTGAAGCATAAAGTTAGTTTTGTATATCTTACATATGCAGTGCTTAGAAAAATGACTCTGATAAACTTAAAGGAGTAGTTCACCTAAAGTATACTGTATATATATTTTTTAAATAAAAACACTTTAAAAACTGACATTTTCAAAATTTCCTCATGTGATCCACAGGTAAAACATGAGGGTGAGTAAATGACAGAATATCCATTTCTTAGTAAACTAATCCTTTAATATAGTGGTAACTAATTAAATATATATGTATATATGAAATATTATGAAAAATTATAATTTACATGAAAATATGTTGAAAACAACGAACTTTCAGGTTAATCTCTGTAAATGTAGGGTTTTAATTAGTTACCACTATATTAAAGGATTAGTTTACTAAGAAATTGATATTCTGTCATTTACTCACCCTCATGTTTTACCTGTGGATCACATGAGGAAATTTTTAAAATGTTTTTAAAGTGTTTTTATTTAAAATATATATATACAGTATACTTTAGGTGAACTACTCCTTTAAGTTTATCAGAGTCATTTTTCTAAGCACTGCATATGTAAGATATACAAAACTAACTTTATGCTTCAAAACTATTAAAGACATATAGATCTTGCTAACATATCAATTTATATCCATAGACAGTATGTCTTTAATTGTGATCACCAAGTTTCCGCAATGCTCCCATTACAATCCAGTTAGCAACATATGAAGGTCACTGGCTGTACACATAAGACCTGTTGAACAATCATTTAGAGCCTCTTAACTTCACTTAAGTCACTTACAGCTCTATTTTAGTAAATGCAGTGAGCTTTTCACATGCTAATGGTTGGCCACCTCCTGCCACAGACACCTACAAACATAGAAATGCTTAGAAATTATAATGTGAGCAACCTTGCACTGAATCATCATTAAGAGTAGGTTTGCAATTGTGGGGATGAGAGATTTTCTCCACCACAGGTGGTGGGGGGTGGGTACGTACTAGCTCCATTTCTTTCTGGCTGTGTGCGAAATCTTTGACTAAACGAGCTTTCAATTGATCGAGCTATTAAAATGGGCCAACGAGCCGCACCGGCTCACTGCCCAGCCAGTAGCACTTTGTATGGTAAGTAGCCTCCTGTTTCCTGCCTGCGCTTCAGCCAATAGATTTTTTTTGTGTGTGTGTTTCAAACCTTTATTTAATCTGAGCTGCTTCGACTCCTAGGCTGAGGATGTCACGCAGGTGGAAGGATAATGGAAAAAGAGCTGCCATATTGTAGAGAACCTGGGGCAATCTGGGGTTAAGAGAGGGTATCGCAGAAGTGGGCAGAAAAAGAAACGGTCTCATTACAGCAAGCAGCTAGTGGGCCTCCTGCTGCTTCAAATCCACAGTCTCACCTGCCAAAAAAACAGGAACCTTTTGGCCCGCAGAATCATCTCGTCTACATTTAACATCTCTATGTCTTGATCCTTTGGGGATTCGATGAAGCTCACAAGCAGCATTAGGAAGAGAAAGCATGAATTTGTCATTCGTCACATAAAAGCACACTGTGAAATGTGGTGTTATTACCTTAAGGTACTAATTCTACCTGACCTGACCCTTTAAAGGGATATTTCACCCACAAACGAAAATTCTGTCATCATGACCTTAACCTCAAGTTGTTCCAAACCTGTACAAGTTTCTTTCTTCTGTTGACCACAAAAGAAGATATTCTGAAGAATGCTGGTAACCAAACGGTTGACAGAAGCCACTGACTTCAACATTATGGAAAAAATACTATGGAAGTCAACAGCCACTGTCAACTGTCTATTTTTGTTGTGTTCAGCAGAATACAGAAACTTATGCATGTTTGAAACAAGTGCATAAATGATGACCATTTTCATTTTTGGGTGAAATATCCCTTTAAATCTCTCTGTCTTCCTATCACATGACTACCTATCTACCTGTCTATCTGGTCTATGTCTAAAAATGTATATCTATCTATCTATCTATCTATATATATATATATATATATATATCATCTGTCTACCTACCTATCATCTGTCTGTCTATCGATCAATCTGTCTATCTGTCTGTCTGTCTGTCTGGCTGGCTGGCTGGCATCTAACTCCATCTCACACACTAAGATCATGGGTATTTCATTCCCAAAGACTGAACAAACCAATAACAAGTATCAGCCAATTGCATAAATATAAAACTATAATATGCTAAATTCCCATATGGCATCTGAGACTAAATTAGCCACTTAATACCCACTTAATGCAGTTTTAATTGGAATTTTGTTGACCTATAGTGTGTCACCAGTCGAAACCCCGTGAGCAGTAAAAACCACACGTTATCTGACGCAGGCAAACACATCTGTGCTGCTCACCATTATAATGCATTCAAGATCGTTTCTGTACCCCGGGGCTGTAAGTATAGACCCCTACTGCTAGGAATGGCAGCAATAAACAGTCATAACTCCTTATCATTTTATTGTCTGTTATTGTGTGATTGCATTGAGGAGGGGCTCAGTGCCACAGCTGATGCAGAATGTTTTAAGCACACAAACAAATCCCCCCTCTCTGTTTCTCCATCCCATCTTTTGCCTCAACTCAAACCCACACATTCCTTTGTAATGAGAAGAAAATGAGGAAGCAGTTCCCAGAGCAAGCTGGTTTGAAGCTGCAGGCTGAACATTAGTAAAAGTGTTATGACTCTGCTGTCATTCCTCAGAGGAAAAAATAACCGGATGGAGGATTTCTTTTTTTTTTCTTTTTTCCTTTCTTTTCCTTTTTTAGGTAGTTACATAATAGCAGAATAGCAGACACCAAAGCCATTGACAAAAATATGCAAATTAAAGTAGTTCTTGCTGATATTGGAATATATTTTAATTAAAATTGATGTGTGAGTGGGTAAGGGGTCGGTTTTTGAAAATGTGCCAATAAAAAATGTCAAAAATTGACTTGTGAGGACATATGAAGCGGTTCTTATTATTTGAAATGAGCAAAATCATGTTTTGGTTTCCATCAACTAATGTCAACTAGTTTCTTTGAGTGTTAAGTTTAAGGTATTGTTAATATCATTATCTTAATTAGAAAATTATTTAATCTGTAAGAGGGTCTTCACTAAAAGTCTGTTTGAGTAAAGATACAGGTTTGAAAATATAGTAAAAGACGATATAAAGCCAAGATGTGAAGGCATTTTAAGTGGTCACAATCACAAACACCTAAAAAACACATCTGTGCTGCTCACCATTATTATGCATTCAAGACCCTTTTCTGTACCCCAGGGCTGTAAGCATAGACCCCTACTGCTAGGAACGGCAGCAATAAACAGTCATAACTCCTTATCATTTTATTGTCTGTTATTGTGTGAAATGAGTTTGGTTTAGATCTCGTAATGTAACAAGTTTAAGTGAGGGTTACATTTAGGTGTAATGTATAGTAAATATCATTGCTGTAATGTCAAAACCATTTGGTCTGTGAGGGGGTTCTTACTTTAGATGTCTGTGTGTATACATGCAGGTATGTGGGCAGGTCAAGAACAATCTAAATTACTCAAATAGGCTAGTATCATCCAAAATAATTTGCTGCAACTCATTAAACTAAGAAAGAGAACGGGGAAAAAAAACATTAGTCAAATTAAACGCACAACAAAAATATCCAAAACAACATTGTGACACGCACGACTTCCTAACAAAGGTAAAACAGCACCTCTCTGTGGACACACGAATGTTGATGCATCAAAATTCATGACGTGGATGTTTCTTGAATTATTCTGTGCAAGATTTGTTTTGATATCTAGACAGTAGAGTATATATATATATATATATATATATATATATATATATATATATATATATATATATATATATATAGCTTATATTCCACATATTGAGTACTGATATAGAGAACAAAATTCCCGCATCTATAGTTTTTTGGTGTGTGTGTGTGTGTGTGTGTGTGTGTGTGGCAGCATACAAGAGTTCACAAACACTCGTCCCATGGGAGCCTGTCGCCATGCACCACTTCTCTCATCTTAAAAAAAGAAACAAAAAGATTACCGTGTGTTTTACTAGTACCAGTTAAGCGCGTGCAGTAAGTAATCTCTAGTTGTTGTCAGCTGCAGTGCGGCATCGCTTGTCTATTTTTAAGAATAATATGTGCTGTGTGTATTAATATTTCATCGGCGCACAGTCAAATGCTTAAAGAGCCAGAAGACCTGAAACTAGCCTGGTTAAAATCCCATAAAGAGTTTCTGATATATAAACTCGGATGCGCGTGGAAGAGTCGCGCGCAATGAATAGAAATGTTACCTACTTTCAGCATCATGCATCTGCTTGAACTATACCAAAAACGCACTTATATAAATTAAAACGCTGGTCTTACCTCGCCGGAACATCCTGAAGGTGCGGTGATGATGCGCTGTACTTTATCCCACTGTGATAGTCAAAATAAGCGTCTCATCTTTAATAATCCGTGTCATAGGCTATGTGATAAAACTTTGATCTTTTTTAAAGATCTGCAAACGATCCACGCCAATTCTTAACTACTGACCCCTTGTCTCAGGTATCCGTTACGATGGTAAACAACATCGCCGACATGGAAGTCTTACAATCCCCGAGAGTTTTTTAGAGAGAGATGGCTCCGAGAGATGTCAGGCAAAAATGTTTCATATAAGCTTCAGTTAGCACTTATAACTGCCACAAGAACCTTTCAGATAGCCATAACAAGAGCATTTAAAGTTTTACAATATCAGACGATGTGACCACGAAGAAACGTTGTGGCATTATATACCACTCAAACGATGAGTCAAATGAGTGTTTCTGGTTAGAAACTGCGTTTGGATGCCAGAGATGCTCGGGTGGTTAACGGATGACAGGCGCCCGCGTCTCTTCACGAGTCGGAAAGCTGGAGCACTACGGGAGGGATGTGTAGAGGAGGGTATGTGCGATGCCCAATTCGTGAGAGAGCTATTCTTTTGATTCGGATCTTTTCAATGATTCAATTGAATGGCTCACGAGCTTCATAAAGATTCGAAAACCGAAAATTACAGCGAGAAGTAATTAATTGTAATAGTCTTATACATGTTTGTGACCTAAGGGTAGGCTATTACAGTTTGATCACAATGAATAAGAATTGGTTTTGGTATGGACAATTAAACCAACCTCAATCTCGCCACCAAAGTGTTCTTAGTTCCTCAAAGTGTAAAACACCCGGGAAGATAAGGCACAACAGACACAAGATATGAGGTTACCTTAACTTCGTCTTTATTCTCTTATATAAATGATAGCTATAAATAGGCATACAATAGGGGTGGTGTACCCCTTTCAGCCAGTAGAACATGGATTAAATATGTGTGTTATATAAAGCAAGAATATGTGTTATATATAAAATGGGTATTATCAGGAAATTCTGGACATATTGGGAATACATTTGGCAGAGAGGTACCTCAAAAGATAGAGAGAGGCAAAAGTACTGAGAGGGAACACAGAAGGGAAGAGAGAAAGCACAAGGGGAGAAAAGGGAGGGTATGAGAGGAAGAGAGAGCACAGCACGCACACACACTCACACACACACACACAATAATAAACAGCAATGCGTCCCCACATATGGCTCTCTTGGTATGTTTTATAGCAGGAAATATAAGACGAGGGGATGACACTGAGCCTGTGATTAAGCAATAACGCTGTGACGTATTCAAAGAATCTCTGAGAATTGTTCCTCTTGAAACATTCTTTAAAAAGAACAGTTTGAAAGAACCGATTAGCAGATTTGAGTCAGCATAGAGGCTACTAGTATACCAAAAGAAAGATTTAACTTTAACTTTAATTCTAAAAATTTTTCCATCCTGCTTTCACTTAAAACAGACCTGCATTTACAAGGAAATCTAATTTCTAAACCCTGTCATGTACAGTATACCTATATTTAAAGGACACACAGAAATAAATATGTATTATTATATTATAAATATCTAATTAGTATTGGTAAATAACATACATTTATAGTGTATCATGATTAATGTATTGTATTGCTTTATTTTTAGGATTTGCATTTCTCTGGCTGTACCCAATAAATCTGCCATGACAGCAACATCGGTTCTTCTTCACTGTGCCAAGTGGCTACAGTAAAAAGCCGTAAATCTCTGTGTCTGTATAAGGTGAGAGTGTTAATGTCCCTGCATGTCTCTGTGTTGGGCAAAGGGGTTAATGTCCCTATCCAGCATCATCTGACACAAGCACCTGTCACATCTGGATCACACAATCCAGAAAGTAGTAGGGTCAATCACAACGCTTTAATCTGGAGTAAAGAGGATAATGTTCCCCCTTTCCTCCCTCCCTCTCCCTCAGGGGACCTGGTATAGGATGGACACTGATAAATATAAATTGTTCTACCTCCCCGGTGGTGTCTTCCTATCTCCATTTTGGTTTATCTCTAACAGACAGAAAAGTGAGACTCCAGTTCAATCACATTGTACATCGTAATACATTTAACTACCAGAATACAAAAGACAATTTTATTTAATATGTTTACATTAACAATTTTATCAATATTTTGTTTATTAAAGCCAAGTATGAATCTCATCAAGTAAGTGTCATTTTTTTAATTATTTGGTTCATCAGTCATCAATGCTCTGTAAATATTGGTCACAGACACAGGGATTACTCACTAAAAACTCCCACAGGCCTGTTTTCAGGCCATTTTAAGTCTAATTTTGATGTAACTAAGTGATTATAAGAGGGTTTTTTTTTTTTTTTTTTTTTTTTTGCATGAACCAATCATAGCCTAACATAACCAATCAGATCCAATCATATCACGATGGAGGCATTGTCTCCTCTGATGTGATTTTTCCTCATTCATTCTCAATTACCCCCCACCAAACTCACCTCACACTTAGGAGGGCCTGTTAAAACACAATGGGCTCAGGGGAGGCGAGAGAGAAGCAGACTCTCACTGTTACTTTACCTGCTAATGTCGCTGTTAGGAAAAAAATTCTTTAGAAAAACTAGTGATTTATACACTTTTTAAAGTTATATTTTGTAATAGTGGTGTTGTTTTATTTTTGTACTGCAATCTTTTTTCCCGCATCCAATATTTTGAGACATTGCCTGCCTTGCCTACAAGGAAGAAAAGCCCCCGATATATTTATATAATCATGGTAATTTATAGTCCTTCACTGGAAAACAGACACTTGAATTACAAGCATGTGACATGCATGAAAATACCAAACAACATTGCGTGAGAGGAGTAGTCATGCAGTCTGTGCCTGTCCTCCCAAAGGAACCTGTTCAACTGACACACAATATTGTTTGTCTCTGGGAGGTGCAGCAACACACCCGTTGTTTTAAAGTGCTGATGGAGACATTTGGAAACTGGTCACACACCAGGGCACTAAGAACTGTGAACTCAGTAGGGATGTCTGATGTTGATGTTGAGTCCAGTCTGTACCTTCACTTGTTTTGAAAACCTTGGAATATTGTTGAGTTTACCATCTGAATTTAAAAGCACTTTATTTGTTATTTGTTTGGTTGTTTTGTTTGGTTGCCCTTGCTGTTATTGCTAATTCCTCATTAGAGTTACAGTTTACATTAAAACTCATCCCACACTATTGATTCTTCTTACATCGAAAGAGGCACCCAAGTCATAGGTGACCAAAATATCAGAGAGACTTGTGATTTGGCTCTTTTGACTTGTTATTTCAATGTTAATTCAAAAATGTATTCATTTTTCTTTCTCGGTACTCTGAAAAAAGTTTGTATAGCTTTATAAGGCAATAAACATGACAAGTAAGGTAGATCCCATTCTTCCACTGGTTTAAGTCTTAAATCTCTCTCACAAAAAAAAAAAAAAAAAAAAAAAATTTAAACTACCAAACTACTAATGTTATTTAATCTTAAAGTTAGTCTCACAGTTCCTTATTATACACAAAGAAGAAGTAGGTTTGGACTCTAGAGGCTTAAGGTTTGGATTCGGACTGCAGGAATGTGTTCACTTTCAGGTTAATTGTATTACAAAGCTTTTGAGGAATTGTTAGAGATTTGGACAAGTCATAAATATTATTGGAACAAGCAACTCCTATAGGGCCAGTGAGCTTTTAAAAAATTTGAAGAAAATGGGATTATTGCTTGCTGTTCTGTGAGGTTGTTACATGGTTAATCATATTTTAAGCATATAATAATTATCGGCTTAAAAACCACAAATAATTAGGCAAGAAAACATAATTATGTTGTTTTGAACTTGAAGCTGGTTAGCACTGTGAATATGACTTCCAGTCCTGGCAGATAAGTGATCAGCTTGATGGGGTTTTGACCTTTTGGTGACCTTTCGTTGACCATCCCACAAACTCCTGCCTCGTAACGAACGGTTTGTACTCTGCCTTCCTAATATCCAAGTCTGAAGCTTAGATCTCGACCTTTTCAACAGATGGGCTCCTGCCTTCAGTCTCCTTGCCAAATTATGCAATCCCTCCTTTCTGAGGGAAAAAATATGAGTCATTCTGTGAACTTCAACGACTGGTGCACTTTTAGCTACAGCACATGTGTTGTGCGGTCCGTGGGAGTCCCGCTCAACTCTGCCAAGGTTACAGGCATCGGTAACACACCACCCAACAGAAATGTCAGTCAATATGCATGTGCCATGTACACAGAGTATCCCTAAGAGTATGTGAGAGAGACTGACAGATAGACAGACAGACAGACAGATAGAAAGATAGATAGTCAGGCATATGGCCACATTTGTAAACACATCAGCTCCTTTCTCTCATATCGCAGTCACACACAAAAGCTCTGACACATGAGGAAGGTGCGAGAGCTCTCCCACCACTGATGGTGTGGATGCAGGAAGAGGTGAGAGATCAGTCCTAATTGCCAGAGAAAGAGGGATAATGAATATAGAGGGAGATGGATCTGGCTGCTGACGACGCTGGTTTTTGTGACTCACGGGACATGGAGATTCTCTCTCCTGCTGAACTTTGAATGCTACCAGAGGGGCATGCCACATTATTAAGTACGAAGGCCATAAGCACATCTTGCTGCATTACTAAATAGCTTTTTGTTTTGCAATCTTATTTTAAATAAAGGTCAGTGTGATGTGAAACTCAGCAAATGCATTTAAATGTATTTCTTATTTTATGCTGCATGTGTTCCTGACAGATTTACGAATGTGATTACAGGATTGGAAATAGGAACCGAATTTAAGTGGCTGGAGGTCAAATAGGATGGCAAAATTACAGTCAGTGCTTGTTGTATATGTTTAGGTTTGTCTGTGGAACCTTGAATCATTGTGTCACAATTTAGTCCAACACTGTTCTTATCAGAAGAGGAGGGAGAGAGTAGAAAATTCTTGTTATTTGAGAGACAGAACAGAAAGTGTGCAGTACCAGGCTGCATATTAATAAAACAAAGAGGTAGGAAAACAATCGCATTTTCTAGAGGTTTGTTTTTCAGGTATCACTCTACTGCAGCCAAGACTGTGTGTGCATACAAACTGTTTTATTATGTATTGGATTAATACAGGAATGCTTTCTGAATTCATAATTTGTAATTTTACAATAAAGTTCAACTTATTAACATTAGGTAAACCATTTGGTATCATTACCTAACAGTAAATATTTTATATAATGTTCTATGCTAATGTTAAATTCTTTATTAATATGCTTCAGTGTCTCAGCTTGTTGATGTATTATGAATTAACAATAGTAGGTAGCCTATTTTTTTAATTCGCATTTACCTAGATGAAATAATATTTATGGAAAAGCAACAATATAATGCTTAAATAGTTGAAACATAAAACTACAAGTTAGTTGGTACTTTTACACACAACTTTTCTGTGTTGGCCTTTGCATGAATCGTTGGCTGCCAGGGTTGTGTACGTACATGTGGGGTTGGCCTTTACAAAACTGGTGTGTGGTGTGTGTTCGTTTTGGTGCTTTCAAATATCAAAATCATGTGGCAAAAAGCGCTTAGTGCACCTTGAAGTTTTGTATGTTTCCAACAAAAATGTGTAGTAGTTTTCAGCAATTGAAGCTGTGTCTATAAAATCAAACAAAAGTCAACAATTTTTTACTGAAAAGAGCATACTTTAGGTTGGAATGTAATTTTGAATACGTCACTGCTGCCATGATAACCATGTTTGGTTTGCTAAGAGTGACGTTTGCTATCCACATCTCTGAAAATCACATGGATTTAATAGTTTGTTTTTCCTCCAAATTCCAAACTCAAGTTTAAGCATTTTCTTCTCCCACTTCCAGTCGCCTAGTCCACCTTAAGTTCACCTTAAACACTGCATGTCAGGCACATCAAATTCTCCTGACATGTAACTCTGCACACGCAAACAAACTTTGGCCTGTCAAACTGGAAAAATATGCTTTGCTGCTGTATTACTTTCCTGTCATGTTTCAGTCTGTGTTGACCTGCCAGTTGCTCCTGCATCATCACTGAAGATGGTCCATCTGAATTATGCATTCAGCTTGACACACTGTCACCCAAGTGCACACACACATAGAATAGCTCTCCTAAAGCTGTGGTCATAATAAAAATGTGCCTATACATCTGTGATTTTATTGTAAACTAAAAATTTTAAAGGAAAACTGAAAGTACAAAAATTAAAGCTAAGTCATACATTTTATAAATACTTTAATAGTATATAATAACACTAAAATATACAGAAGAAGAAAAAAATGAAAAAAACATCTTGAGATTAGTCAAGTCAAGACACGTCTGCTTTATTGTCAATTCTTCCACATGTACAGTACATACATAGAGAGAATCGAAACTGCGTTACTCTCAGACCCCCGGTGCACACAGATAAGATTAACATTAAAGCCTAAAAATCTAGATCAAAATATAAAATGTAGATACAACTATAAAATAAGGGAATGTTAAAAAAAGACATATAATAAAATAAAAAATAAAGTTAAATAAAGCAGAGCAAGGCAAAAGGCAGATAGAGTGCAAATCAGTGAAGTGAACAACAGTGCAGATATAAGATTATTTAGTGCAAAAACAAAAGCTTATTAAGTCTGATTAAAGTGGCAAAGGGCTCAGGAGCAGTTATTTTGTTTAACTGACTGATGAGGTAGTGGAATGATGTCAGCTCCATGGAGAATGAGGTATTGAGCAGACCAATGCTGCACAAAGTGACTGGTGCATGTCATTGTATATTTGGGGGGGGGGGGGTTCATAGTTCAGTGGTGCCTTGGGCAGAAGAGGGGAGGGGGGGCAAGTTCGGGAGCGAGTTCAGCTCATTAAAAACATTATGAGATTAAACTCATTAAATTTCCCCAAAAAAATTCAAATAAAATGTTGTGAATAAACTCATATTTAGTAAATCAAGTAGCTGTGTTTTGAGAAAAAAAAAACTTAAAATTAAAGCCAAAAATAAATGTTGAGAACAAACTCATTATATTACGAGAATAAAGTTATAAAGTTGAAATATAATGCTGAGAATAAACAGTGTAATGTTCATTTTATCTCGTTGGACAGTCAGTATCTACAGTGGCGCAGGTCTCATTTAAGATGCGAAAAAGTTCTCTCTTTCTTGCTTTGTGACCCTGTCACACCTTCTTTCCATCCGTAGCATTCCTGGCCCTCGGGCGGTTGCACTGATACCGCGACCTTGTGTGAGTGTTTAGTCAGCTGGGTTGTTTGCTGGAAGCTCTGTGACCGTGTGAATTTCTGATTCACCCCACAGCCCACCATGTGTGTGAAGGGATGGCGGCCAGCTCACGACCCAAAACCCAACAGCAGGCACAGAGGGCTGGACTGAGAAGGATCGCGTGTCCCATTTCTCTGTCGCTTTTCGCCAGCACAAGCCCAGTTGACACACTTATCGCCATATGGGCCATGTAGAAGCTGAGCAGAAGTGCAGAAAAAGAAGTGTCTGAACTCGGATTTGAATCATTACAGACTGGATGAGAAGGTTATTCAGTGATTTTTTTACATCACTTTGTCTTTATCAAGAAAATGTGTTCATTTGAAGACCCAGATTTGATCTATAATCACCATTATCAGCAATAGACAATATCTGAAAGACCCCATGACTTTTCCGTAGTTCCGAATAAACTACATAAGGGTTGAGGATGATGAATTTGCATATATAACACTGTATTCATTTTTAACTTAAGGGTGTAGAAAGTGTGGAATTCACACTACGTCATATATCCATGGTTGTCAAGACAGGAAGCCAGGGTCTTCAAAGAAAAACAGTAGTTGAGGGGGTGAATAAAAATAAGATATTTCTAAAACTTGAGCTGATTTGTCTCATTTTGACACTTATCTAGTCTTATTTTTAGTCATCTTGTGGCCCCCTCTGTAAGTTTGCTGAGGCCCCCTGTTGGATCCCCATTGAGAAATAAGCTTTTTGAGTTAAAAACATATATATATAGAGAGAGAGAGAGAGAGAGAGAGAGAGAGAGAGAGAGCAGGTGCTAAATATATATTTATTATTTAATTTTTATGAAATAATATATTATATTTATATTTTATCAGTCTCGTTTTAGATAATATATATTATATTTTTTATATTATGTCACTTTTTTCTCAGAATTGTGAGGTATAAACTCCCAGTTACGAGATATAAAGCGCGATGTAAAGTCTCAATTGCATGTTATGAGGTCAGAATTGTGAGACATATACAGTCTTGTTCAAAATAATAGCAGTACAATGTGACTAACCAGAATAATCAAGGTTTTTAGTATATTTTTTATTGCTGCGTGGCAAACAAGTTACCAGTAGGTTCAGTAGATTCTCAGAAAACAAACAAGACCCAGCATTCATGATATGCACGCTCTTAAGGCTGTGCAATTGGGCAATTAGTTGAAAGGGGTGTGTTCAAAAAAATAGCAGTGTCTACCTTTGACTGTACAAACTCAAAACTATTTTGTACAAACATTTTTTTTTCTGGGATTTAGCAATCCTGTGAATCACTAAACTAATATTTAGTTGTATGACCACAGTTTTTTAAAACTGCTTGACATCTGTGTGGCATGGAGTCAACCAACTTGTGGCACCTCTCAGCTGTTATTCCACTCCATGATTCTTTAACAACATTCCACAATTCATTCACATTTCTTGGTTTTGCTTCAGAAACAGCATTTTTGATATCACCCCACAAGTTCTCAATTGGATTAAGGTCTGGAGATTGGGCTGGCCACTCCATAACATTAATTTTGTTGGTTTGGAACCAAGACTTTGCCCGTTTACTAGTGTGTTTTGGGTCATTGTCTTGTTGAAACAACCATTTCAAGGGCATGTCCTCTTCAGCATAGGGAAACATGACCTCTTCAAGTATTTTAACATATGCAAACTGATCCATGATCCCTGGTATGCGATAAATAGGCCCAACACCATAGTAGGAGAAACATGCCCATATCATGATGCTTGCACCTCCATGCTTCACTGTCTTCACTGTGTACTGTGGCTTGAATTCAGAGTTTGGGGGTCGTCTCACAAACTGCCTGTGGCCCTTGGACCCAAAAAGAACAATTTTACTCTCATCAGTCCACAAAATGTTCCTCCATTTCTCTTTAGGCCAGTTGATGTGTTCTTTGGCAAATTGTAACCTCTTCTGCACATGCCTTTTTTTTAACAGAGGGACTTTGCGGGGGATTCTTGAAAATAGATTAGCTTCACACAGACGTCTTCTAACTGTCAAAGTACTTACAGGTAACTCCAGACTGTCTTTGATCATCCTGGAGGTGATCATTGGCTGAGCCTTTGCCATTCTGGTTATTCTTCTATCCATTTTGATGGTTGTCTTCCGTTTTCTTCCACGTCTCTCTGGTTTTGCTCTCCATTTTAAGGCATTGGAGATCATTTTAGCTGAACAGCCTATCATTTTTTGCACCTCTTTATAGGTTTTCCCCTCTCTAATCAACTTTTTAATCAAAGTACGCTGTTCTTCTGAACAATGTCTTGAACGACCCATTTTCATCAGCTTTCAAATGCATGTTCAACAAGTGTTGGCTTCATCCTTAAATAGGGGCCACCTGATTCACACCTGTTTCTTCACAAAATTGATGACCTCAGTGATTGAATGCCACACTGCTATTTTTTTGAACACACCCCTTTCAACTAATTCAACTAATTGCCCAATTGCACAGCCTTAAGAGCGTGCATATCATGAATGCTGGGTCTCATTTGTTTTCTGAGAATCTACTGAACCTACTGGTAACTTGTTTGCCACGTAGCAATAAAAAAAAATACGAAAAACCTTGATTATTCTGGTTAGTCACATTGTACTGCTATTATTTTGAACAAGACTGTATATAAGTATATATCTTGAAATTATTTAATCTTGAAAGATTTAAACTCTCAATTTTAAGTGTCTCTTTGGACTTCATGACTCGCAATTGCAGGTTTATATCTCACAATTCTGAGAAAAGAAGTCAGAATTGCAAGATGTAAGCTCACAATTGCAAGAAAAAAACAACAATTGTGAGATAAAGAGTTGCAGTTACCTTTTTTATGTTTTATTTAGTGGCAGAACTGGGCTTCCATAAAATAGTGTACTATATATATATATATATATATATATATATATATATATATATATATATATATTCAGATTTGATTTCCCAAAGAAAGTTTTTACTACTCGCCCTATATATTTGCTAGTGTGTTCTAGGTGGTTGCCAAGATGTAGCTATGCGGTTGCAAATATATTTTAAGTGAATGTTGGTGCATTGCTATGCGGTTTCATGGGAGTTTTGAGTAAGTTGCTATGTAACGTTCTGAGTGATTATTATAATGTTAATATGTGGGTGTTAGATAGTTCTGTGTGGTTTCTTACTGACTGAAGTTAAAAAGCCCACCACCATTTCTCTGTGGTATTTTGACCCAAATAGATATGCCTAGGATCCTCCTTCAGTGCAAGTTTATATTTTGTATTCAGCTTTATTGTCTGCCAGGCAAAAAATGTCAGTCCAATTATTTAGAACAAAATAATAGAAATAGCTCCTCAGCAAGCTGTGCAATTTCATGAAAACAAAGAGTTGGCAGGAGTCTGTTCAGATGGGTGTTTACACTGTGTGCTAAAAAGACAAGATATTGGAGTCTTTGTAGTAGCCAAACAAAGTTTTGATGTTAAACGCCTTCTGATGTTCTCTGTTTAATTCAGCGTAATTACATTGCGGTCTCAGACAGCTGTGACACTGTGTTTGTTTGGGTGTGCAACAGTGATGTAAATAGACTACATATAAATAGCGCAATGACACATCTATCGTCAAGGTTATCACTCATTTTTGTATCCTTTTGTTGTTGTACTTTGTGCTTTAGTCGTTTACTTTTAGACTATTTAAGGAAACTCTGAAATGGTCCACTGCTAGTCACTGAGCAGGTGTGTTCTTGGCCTTGACATGATATTAAATGATCAACATTTAAATGTTTTATACAGTATGCAACTCATGAAACATTATTTTTAATCAGAGAGAGTTTTTGCCATGATTGAAGCCAAATAAAACTCCATGAGTCCTGTCTAAAGGGAATCCATCATGGAAGAATGTAGGATGAGGTCAGGAAAGGTCTTAGATTTCGATGCAACCTTGTATACTTATGTAGGCTGTGTTATGTAAAAACTTAATTTCTATCCCTCTTTCAAATGCTCTCTCTCTCACACACTCATACACAGTATGTCAATATAATTAACATTTTCTGTTTTCATAAATCACACTGACAGCAGCGTTCCCATCACACCTGAATGCAGCGGCCCAGATACATTACTTCTTTTCGATTCCATCGTCACTTCTCTGTTCAGCTCTTTGCATCACTTCCTCAAACGTTTGTTATAACAGAATTTGCTCTTCCTCTGTGTCATTTTGTTGGTTTCCAATCTTGCATATCCAGTCTTGTCTGTGCTCAGACGTTCAGTAGAGTTGTCTTTCACCGACAGCGTTCTTGTGGCAGAGGTGATGTATTGAGCTGTCTATCCATTGTGAATCTTTCAGAACTCATCTCTGGGCTGAGCTTCACACATACTTGATAAACACCTCTGCTTGGATTGTAACGAGGGCGGCTGTTGATTAAAACATTCACATTTCTTCCACAGTTAACACAATAACACATTCAGCTATTTAAACAAATTAAAATAAATAAGCATATGTGTAGGCTATTTACGAGTCTCGCATAATAAAAAAGATCCTGTTTATTCTTGAAAATGTATTTTAATGCACTGGAAATAACACTGAATTAACTGCAAATCTTCACAGCATATAATTGTAAGTGTAAAGATTTGGATAAAAAAGTAATGAATGATGCTAGCTTGCGTTTATGGTTATTGCACGTTCATTCTTCCATTGATGCTTTTTCCTGAGCTGTTATTATTCACTGGCGCCACAAAATTGCTGAATCCGACAATCACAAATAGTTCACCGCAACAGTGTAGGGTTACTCCCGAACGAGTGATTCTAATGAGCTGAATCTTTTTTAATTGATTCAAAAATACATAGCGCGACCAGTGTAGTCAGATTCTCAAATGAATGACTGAGTCGATTCCATTTAGTCAATCCAACACAAATTTACTTTTAAACATTAAATAAATGATTCATAAAGAGCCTTCTTCTATGATGTACTGATAAATGGCTAAGGCCTTTTTCGTGCGTGAGGCACCTGAGCTGTCAAGTGCATCGCAACTTGCGCTGTCCACACAACAGAATGAAAAAAAAGAATTACAAAAAAGCCAACAGTTTGATAAAGCCTCAACCATGACACATCTATTTTAAATGGTGATTTTATTGCTAGTCTTGTTTATTCTTGTTGATTCCTAGGTGTAGCATCTGTCCTGTCACACCTTTAATTCCTGTTAACACTTAACATAAACACATAAACATACAGCAGAGCAGATGGAACAGCAAATTACATTCTCAACTTCCTCTGCTCTTAAGCTCAGTGTGCCAAAAGCAACTCCTGGATTAATTTTACACATGCAAAAATGGTAGAGAAAGAGAGTAGCGTATGGGATTTAACAATTCTGTTTTGAGAGTTAGCATGCAGAGTGTAGAGGTTGGTGTGATTGATTATGCAAATGCAACTAATTTCTTATCTATAAAATATGTACTTAAGTATGTATTGACTTGAATGCTTTAACAAAAGTCGTTGGGGAATATCTTGATTCTGCCTCTGTTTCCTAAAGTTTCTTACTAAAACTGTCTAATGTTTTGCATGAAACAGGAAAAGCTATAATAGGGTTTTGGTCAACCTGTTAATTCTATCTTTCCATGCTCCTACAAAGAAAATAAAAGAATGCAATGACTGGCAATTGACTGAGAGATCGATCATACCGTTCAAACTTATTGATTAAAGGCCAGTGTAGATTATTAACTATGTCAGCTAATGTTGCATCTTGTGATTTATAGGTGAGAAGATGTCTTCGGACAATAAGAGCTGAACTGTGGGCAGGGTCATCATACAAAATGAAGCTGACATGGAAAACAGTTGGTTGGAACACTGTACACTGTGAGGTTTTTGTTTGTTTGTTTGTTTTATGCCTGTATGCCATCCCTCCTTCATCTATCTGTCTGCATGCTCATTAGTCTGTCTGTTTCCCTGTCTATCTTCCAATTCCTCATTTGTTACATCTCACCACCCAGTTGCTCTTTCTCTCCCCCTCCTATTTTCTTCCTGACATTCTCAAATGACTCTGACTTATTCTTTCTTTTCCCATCTCTCTGTTTTCCCAGAAAAGCTATGTGTTGTCCGGCATGAGATGAATGCATTCACTGCAGTCGAGGAGAGTCAAGTAAGGATGCTTTACTCTGTCTTGTGAGAGAAAACAAACAGTGGAATAGATAAAAGCATTCATTGCTCTTCTGATCGCTGTCTCACACTCTCTTCCTCTGTATACTGCACTGTCAATAATCAAACCTCTCTCGCTCACTCCTCCCTCTCTTTCTCCTTTACTTCTCCAAGCTTGTCTGCACTAAGGCATATACAATAATATATTAATGAAGATTCCACTTCCTTAAATAATTCAAGTATTTGGATCACTGAGTACCAGCTGTTATCCTTCTCTTGATTCAGAATTTTTATTTATTTATTTATTTTTTGCTCAGCTAAGTGCATGTGAATTAGTTATGCACCTGTAGCCATCCACTTAAATGTCTATATTTCAGAAGTCTGGGGTCTTGGAAACTCTGACATATGGTATATTTCTCTTCATTTAAGACTCATGCATTGCAACATGAGTATACATGTATATACATCTGTATGCATGTGTGCAGATGAAGTTGATGAGAGGGAGGAAGTGTGTGTGTGTGTGTGTGTGTGTCTGTGTGTGTGTGTGTGTGTGTGTGTGTGTGTGTGTGTGTGTGTGTGTGTGTGTGTGTGTGTGTGTGTGTTTGTGTTTGAAGTGGGCACATGCTCACACCACAGTAGGAGAGAACCAAAATTAGAAATGCGAATTCAACTTCTCCTCATCACAGAACATTTCACATCTATTGACCTCCTGATATCTGACACCTGCTCACTCTCAGCAGACTACACATCTTCTCAGCAGTGGGCAACTGATCTCACTTCCTCCATAATCAACCAGGCGACATGGGCGGCACTTCACACATCTCAGGAGATTCCAGTCAGATTTGGCTCATTTGGGTCTTTTGTCATCTCTTTTTGGCTCTAATATCAGCACGCCTTGTTTTTGGTCCTCTGTGCACAGCAATCAATAATCTACATTAGAACATGTTGTTCTTTGTTTTTGTATGATTGTGATTCCTGTGCAAATACATTTATAGAAAAGTCTGTGTAAACACTTTATATTTGTATGTGGAGTAAAATATCTCAGGGTTATCATAGTCAACTAAAATGAAAGCAACTAATTTAGTTTAATTTAGTTTAACATGATGCACTTAAAATTGCATAAAACTAAAATGTATGACAGCTATAAATAGTCACACACACACACATACACATACATACATACATACATATATATTATATTCATTCATTACACACAGACTGATTTATTTCAAATGTTTATTTCTTTACATTTTGATGATTATAACTGACAACTAAGGAAAATTCCAAATTCAGTATCTCAGAAAATTTGAATATTGTGAAAAGGTTCAATATTGAAGACACCTGGTGCCACACTCCAATCATCTAATTAACTCAAAATACCTGCAAAGGCCTTTAAGGTATCTCAGTCTATTTCTGTAGGCTATACAATCATGGGGAAGACTGTTGACTTGACAGTTGGCCAAAAGACAACCATTGATACCTTGCACAAGGAGGGCAAGACACAAAAGGTCATAGCAAAAGTGGCTGTCTGTTCACAGAGCTCTGTGTCCAAGCACATTAATAGAGAGGCGAAGGGAAGGAAAAGATGTGGTAGAAAAAAGTGTACAAGCAATAGGGATAACCGCAGCCCTGGAGAGGATTGTGAAACAAAACCCATTCAAAAATGTGGGGGAGATTCACAAAGAGTGGACTGCAGCTGGAGTCAGTGCTTCAAGAACCACTACACACAGACTTATGCAAGACATGGGTTTCAGCTGTCGCCTTGTGTCAAGCCACTCTTGATCAACAGACAGCGTCAGAAGAACCTCGCTTCAAAAAGGACTGGACTACTGCTGAGTGGTCCAAAGTTATGATCCCTGATGAAAATAAATTTTGCATTTCCTTTGGAAATCAGGGTCCCAGAGTCTGGAGGAAGAGAAGAGAGGCACACAATCCACTTTGCTTGAGGTCCGTAAAGTTTCCACAGTCAGTGATGGTTAGGGGTGCCATGTCATCTACTGGTGTTGGTCCACTGTGTTTTCTGAGGTCCAAGGTCAATGCAGCCATATACCCTGCATATACCAGGAAGTTTTAGAGCACTTCATGCATCCTACTGCTGACCAACTTTATAGAGTTGCACATTTCATTTTCCAACAGGACTTGGCACCTGCACACAGTGCCAAAGCTACCAGTACCTGGTTAAAGGACCATGGTATCTTAACTGGCCAGCAAACTCGCCTAGAAAATCTATGGGGTATTGTGAAGAGAAGGATGCGATATGCCAGACCCAAGAATAAAGAAGAGAGCTGAAGGCCACTATCAGAGCAACCTGGGCTCTTATAACACCTGAGCAGTGACACAGACTGATCGACTCCATGCCACGCCGCATTGCTGCAGTAATTCAAGCAAAAGGAGCCCCAACTAAGTATTGAGTGCTCTACATGCTCATACTTTTCATGTTCATACTTTTCAGTTGGCCAGGATTTCTAAAAATGCTTTCTTTGTATTGGTCTCTGTGTAATGAATGAATATAATATACAAGTTTCACTTTTTGAATGGAATTAGTGAAATAAATCAACTTTTTGATGATATTCAAATTATTTGACCAGCACCTGTATATATATATATATATATATATATATATATATATATATATATATATATATATATATATATATATATATATATATATATATATATATATATATATATATATATATATATATATATGAACATGACAGCACAGC
Source organism: Carassius auratus (assembly GCF_003368295.1). Lineage (NCBI taxonomy): Eukaryota > Metazoa > Chordata > Actinopteri > Cypriniformes > Cyprinidae > Carassius > Carassius auratus. Next base: position 12,921,362 of record NC_039277.1, on the reverse strand, counting down.
ACAGCTTGTCATACAAAATGAAGCTGACATGGAAAACAGTTGGTTGGAACACTGTACACTGTGAGGTTTTTGTTTGTTTGTTTGTTTTATGCCTGTATGCCATCCCTCCTTCATCTATCTGTCTGCATGCTCATTAGTCTGTCTGTTTCCCTGTCTATCTTCCAATTCCTCATTTGTTACATCTCACCACCCAGTTGCTCTTTCTCTCCCCCTCCTATTTTCTTCCTGACATTCTCAAATGACTCTGACTTATTCTTTCTTTTCCCATCTCTCTGTTTTCCCAGAAAAGCTATGTGTTGTCCGGCATGAGATGAATGCATTCACTGCAGTCGAGGAGAGTCAAGTAAGGATGCTTTACTCTGTCTTGTGAGAGAAAACAAACAGTGGAATAGATAAAAGCATTCATTGCTCTTCTGATCGCTGTCTCACACTCTCTTCCTCTGTATACTGCACTGTCAATAATCAAACCTCTCTCGCTCACTCCTCCCTCTCTTTCTCCTTTACTTCTCCAAGCTTGTCTGCACTAAGGCATATACAATAATATATTAATGAAGATTCCACTTCCTTAAATAATTCAAGTATTTGGATCACTGAGTACCAGCTGTTATCCTTCTCTTGATTCAGAATTTTTATTTATTTATTTATTTTTTGCTCAGCTAAGTGCATGTGAATTAGTTATGCACCTGTAGCCATCCACTTAAATGTCTATATTTCAGAAGTCTGGGGTCTTGGAAACTCTGACATATGGTATATTTCTCTTCATTTAAGACTCATGCATTGCAACATGAGTATACATGTATATACATCTGTATGCATGTGTGCAGATGAAGTTGATGAGAGGGAGGAAGTGTGTGTGTGTGTGTGTGTGTGTGTCTGTGTGTGTGTGTGTGTGTGTGTGTGTGTGTGTGTGTGTGTGTGTGTGTGTGTGTGTGTGTGTGTGTGTGTTTGTGTTTGAAGTGGGCACATGCTCACACCACAGTAGGAGAGAACCAAAATTAGAAATGCGAATTCAACTTCTCCTCATCACAGAACATTTCACATCTATTGACCTCCTGATATCTGACACCTGCTCACTCTCAGCAGACTACACATCTTCTCAGCAGTGGGCAACTGATCTCACTTCCTCCATAATCAACCAGGCGACATGGGCGGCACTTCACACATCTCAGGAGATTCCAGTCAGATTTGGCTCATTTGGGTCTTTTGTCATCTCTTTTTGGCTCTAATATCAGCACGCCTTGTTTTTGGTCCTCTGTGCACAGCAATCAATAATCTACATTAGAACATGTTGTTCTTTGTTTTTGTATGATTGTGATTCCTGTGCAAATACATTTATAGAAAAGTCTGTGTAAACACTTTATATTTGTATGTGGAGTAAAATATCTCAGGGTTATCATAGTCAACTAAAATGAAAGCAACTAATTTAGTTTAATTTAGTTTAACATGATGCACTTAAAATTGCATAAAACTAAAATGTATGACAGCTATAAATAGTCACACACACACACATACACATACATACATACATACATATATATTATATTCATTCATTACACACAGACTGATTTATTTCAAATGTTTATTTCTTTACATTTTGATGATTATAACTGACAACTAAGGAAAATTCCAAATTCAGTATCTCAGAAAATTTGAATATTGTGAAAAGGTTCAATATTGAAGACACCTGGTGCCACACTCCAATCATCTAATTAACTCAAAATACCTGCAAAGGCCTTTAAGGTATCTCAGTCTATTTCTGTAGGCTATACAATCATGGGGAAGACTGTTGACTTGACAGTTGGCCAAAAGACAACCATTGATACCTTGCACAAGGAGGGCAAGACACAAAAGGTCATAGCAAAAGTGGCTGTCTGTTCACAGAGCTCTGTGTCCAAGCACATTAATAGAGAGGCGAAGGGAAGGAAAAGATGTGGTAGAAAAAAGTGTACAAGCAATAGGGATAACCGCAGCCCTGGAGAGGATTGTGAAACAAAACCCATTCAAAAATGTGGGGGAGATTCACAAAGAGTGGACTGCAGCTGGAGTCAGTGCTTCAAGAACCACTACACACAGACTTATGCAAGACATGGGTTTCAGCTGTCGCCTTGTGTCAAGCCACTCTTGATCAACAGACAGCGTCAGAAGCACCTCGCTTCAAAAAGGACTGGACTACTGCTGAGTGGTCCAAAGTTATGATCCCTGATGAAAATAAATTTTGCATTTCCTTTGGAAATCAGGGTCCCAGAGTCTGGAGGAAGAGAAGAGAGGCACACAATCCACTTTGCTTGAGGTCCGTAAAGTTTCCACAGTCAGTGATGGTTAGGGGTGCCATGTCATCTACTGGTGTTGGTCCACTGTGTTTTCTGAGGTCCAAGGTCAATGCAGCCATATACCCTGCATATACCAGGAAGTTTTAGAGCACTTCATGCATCCTACTGCTGACCAACTTTATAGAGTTGCACATTTCATTTTCCAACAGGACTTGGCACCTGCACACAGTGCCAAAGCTACCAGTACCTGGTTAAAGGACCATGGTATCTTAACTGGCCAGCAAACTCGCCTAGAAAATCTATGGGGTATTGTGAAGAGAAGGATGCGATATGCCAGACCCAAGAATAAAGAAGAGAGCTGAAGGCCACTATCAGAGCAACCTGGGCTCTTATAACACCTGAGCAGTGACACAGACTGATCGACTCCATGCCACGCCGCATTGCTGCAGTAATTCAAGCAAAAGGAGCCCCAACTAAGTATTGAGTGCTCTACATGCTCATACTTTTCATGTTCATACTTTTCAGTTGGCCAGGATTTCTAAAAATGCTTTCTTTGTATTGGTCTCTGTGTAATGAATGAATATAATATACAAGTTTCACTTTTTGAATGGAATTAGTGAAATAAATCAACTTTTTGATGATATTCAAATTATTTGACCAGCACCTGTACATATATATATATATATATATATATATATATATATATATATATATATATATATATATATATATATATATATATATGAACATGACTAAAAATGGCAAAAAAAATTATGATACTGTAACTAAAATAAAAAATATATATTTGAAAATATGAATACAAAATATGGTAGTATCTCAATGATACTGAAATTACACTGGTATCAGCCGATTTTGTATGTTTAATTGTTCATATTCATGGTCATTTCCTCTCATTTACTTGATAATTATCAGCTTTATAGCTGGATATCATGCATCCCGAATGTTGAGTTTAAAGTCTCTAGGGTGTTTGTCCTCCAACATTGGTCTTGGCTAAATGTCACATTAGTAAGATCTTTGCATGTACTAATTTCAGGTGGGACCCGATCCTAGATGAAAGACTAGATTTAAGCCACTGACTCGTTTTCTAGTTAGTCAACCTAATTGACCAAATTGATTCTGTTCTGTACTGTCTCTCACATCACAATTTCATGGCCACACAACATTCTGGAACATAAGTGAAGCACATGAAGAGAAACCTAAGACAAAATTACTTGTGAAATTGATCATTTATCCATTCTGACCCATTTTTGCCCTCTCTGGATAGTGCTGTCATAAAAACAAAAAAAGAGCTCATTCATTTAACCTTTTCACCTTTCTTCTTTTCCGCCAGTTTCTTCTTTGAACACAGACATAATATTACACTATAAATAGCCACGGTTAGCGCTAATGGCCATGTCCTCTGGGAAGACTTTAAAAATGGTCCTAATTATCAGTATAACACATTTGCCATGTATTCAGACCAGATTCTTCACAGCAGAGTCACACTATTCATGCTTAAACAGTGAGTCATATTTCTGCATACATATTATTATTTATTAAATGTTCTTTTAAATTACATATTTTGGATGAAACAACTGATTCATTAAAAATCTGTCTAATTATCTGTGGATCAATTAAAAAAAATCATTTAGGATGATCTGATCAGTACCAGTAAAGAGGCATAATTTATTTTTCCTTTTGTGTCCCGCAAAAGAATATTAGGGGGTCATAGGTTTTAGAACAACACAATAGTAAGTAAATGATGACAACATTTTCATTTTTGTGTGAACTGTTCCTTTTAAATAAAAAAAAAATATATATATATAAAAAAAAAAAAAAATATATATATATATATATATATATATATATATATATATATATATAATATATATATATATATATATATATATATATATATATATATCTTTGTTTTGTTTTTTGTTTTTTTGTTTGTTTGTTTTTTGGCAAATGTACAGTAGGCATAAAACTAATTCTGGAAGTTTTAGCACATGGGAGAAAAATTAAAAAAGGTAACAAAATTCCAACTTTTTGTCTCACAGTTCTGACTTTTTAAAGAATTTCTAGATATAAACTCAGAATTGCAAGATATAAACTTGCTAACTGTTTGAAGAAGAGTCTGAATTGTGAGATATAAAATTCACGTCAAATTTGTGAGATAAAATGTCAGTGTTTCAACAGAATGGCAAGATATAAACAGAGAAATTAAACAACAAAGTTAGAATTGCAAAGAAGGAAGTCAAGATTCTGAGTTTATATCTCACAGTTCTGAGTTTATGTATATTACATGGCGGAAACATGCTTCCATAACTGCTTTAAAGAGTTTTGGGGTGAACTATTCCCTTAAGGCCTATGGACATTTGTGGCATTGTTATGGACAATAAAATGAGAAGCACATTTAAGGTAATGCACTTAAAGCAGAAACCACAATGATGTGGTCTTTCTGATTTAATATGTTTATCGATGGTTTGTGGCACAAGCTGTCCAAATTTTATTGTGTGAAACATTACTGCTAAACTGCACTATAGCTCTCTGGTATGGTAGCAAACACAAAGGGCACTCAGCAGAGGCATAAATATTTCGTCAGAATAGCTGCAGGGAATGAGAATAGCCATCTCTCCTACATGACAGCTACAAGGTACAGCGCAAACAATCAAGAAGCAGAAGCAAATCCCATCTTTTTGTGAGCAGAGTATTACAGGCAGCATGCTGCTATATCTCTCTTATGGCATTAAAGCTACACTGTCGCTGCTGTGTGTGTGTGTGTGTGTGTGTGTGTGTGCACGTGTGTGTGTGCGCGTGCGTGCGTGCGTGCATGTGTGTGTGTGTGTTTGAAAGAAATTGCATCCATGATTTAAAGCTCAGAAAGAAATGGCTTTGTGATTGCAGTGTGCTTATGAAGTTACAACAACATACAAATGAAAGATTTGCTGGTTATGATCTATGATATATCACTATTGTAAAGTAACTATCCCACAGCCCATATTCAATGGGAATTGTGATATTAATACAATCTACTTTTATACTTTCTTTTCCTGCATTCAGTTCCATAATATCCTTCTCTATAGTGTCTTTATCTCAAATGACACATTACCTGATATATGATATTCCCACATTTCTTAGATTGCACTTTAACTGTATTAATGTGTCAATATTGTAAGGGAATGAACAGTTTATAATTTGATATGTGTGCAGTGTCATGATATCTGATATTCAAAGGTACTTAAAGTTCACATGTGTGTCATTTAGGGATGCGCTATTGGATACCCACAGTATTGTTGCCTATTCTTTTGTGAATAAAGGATCAATTACTTTTTGTTTTAAACTTTTTTAAGCTATAAATAACAAACAGCAATATCACATTTCTTTTAAGCCAAAAATCATTAGGACATTAAGTAAAGATCATGTTCCATGACGATATTTTGTAAATTTCCTACCATAAATATATCAAAACTTAATTTTTGAAATTCTTTTGGACAACTTTAAAGGTGATTTCGATCACCTTTTTCGATTTTTAAAATTGATGAACGAAGTATTTCGATTTCTTTGCACCCTCGGATTCCAGATTTTTAAATAGTTGTATCTCTGCCAAATATTGTCAATCCTGACAAAACATACATCAAGGGAAAGTTTATTTATTCAGCTTTCAAATTATGTATAAATCTCAATTTAAAAAAAAAATTTGACACTTAAGACCAAAGGTCCAGGGTCACATATATATATTCTCAATTTGTTGCCCGAGTTATTCTAATTTAAAATAATAATAATAATAATTCTCTTTAATTTATGGAAATGTATTATCATTATTAGTTTATTTATATAGAACATACTTAAATCACAAAACAGAAATCCCAACTTTAGTTACAGCACATACAATATTTTGTTTAATTCTGAGGTACACAAACAATATTTAGTAAAAAAAAAAAAAAAAAAAAAAGGCTCTCTTTTCCCTGACCCTCATTTTTAAGAGTTTCATTTTGCACAAATTTTCTCTAAAGCATCTGTTGTTGTTTATCTATTCGAATTCTATGGGTGCCGCTGACATTACTCATCCCAATACTGATGCAATCCATGTCATTCTGGTCCGGCAGTCCACTTGTTAAATGACCATGTGTGTGCTTGTTTGTGAGCAATTGTGGGCACAAATGTGCTCACGCTCAACTTTCGTGTGTGTATCTGTAGATATATCCTTCATCTCATCTGTATTCCGCACTGACGTTCCTGCTGGGGTTACTTCCTGCTGCAAAGGGTGAGAACTGAGCTCCCTCACCTGCCGCTAACAAGCTGTGTTTGAGAATAAATCACTTAACCAGCACAGAAAGGATGGTTGGCCTTAGGGCCTGTTTTATTTATTTGTGTCTCATCAAACTGGTTGATCACGGTGAATATTAAAGAGAGCAGCAGTTCAGACAGAGGACAGAGAAACTAAAAGGTACTGAATGGGTGCACTGAGATGTTAGCTGATGCAGGAACTCCCTTGAAGGATCACACTGATACATTTATGTGCAATAAATTTCTTTGCACTAGGAAAACAAATTTGGATGTGTTTAAGTAAATCTATTAATGCGGAGAGAATCTGGCTGGCTGGTTCAGTCGAACGTGCAGAACTGGTCAGGGATCAGCAGTATTATACAGATAAACTTTATGGTGTGTAAGAGTATAAGCATTAGAGGAATCAGGCCTTCGGGGTTCCTGCTCATTTTTAGATTAATTGTCAAGTGCTCGGGAGGCACAATCATCCAGAAAACTGAGATCAACAGAGAGAAATAATCATCAAACAAAATTAAGAACTTTTCCCTCCAGGATAGCATGAGATATTGAATGCATACAGATTATTTGACATTTTTTGTGCAGTTATTTACATCCTTTGAAAGCTTGCAGGCATGTTTTATTCCTTATGTTTCTGCCCCTGCCGTTCAAAGGCTGTAGCGCTTTAATTCATAAATGTGATCTAACAAAAATAAAGGGCAAATATTATCCATATATGCTGTTTATATTGCTATGTATGGAAGTAAACATCTGTAACATAACATTTTTGATTGTGTTAATTTAAAACCCCAAAAATGCAACCAAACCCACAAACACTGGCTGAATATCAAAAATATGAACACCACACAGGGATTAATTATTCTGAAATTAACAAGCATTTGTATTCACACGCCTTTTTCCCAATTAAATGCAGCTATATCTTAAGACATACCTTTAGATTTAAAAACAACTTTTTTTTCATGTCTGCTTTTATCACTAGGCCTATGTACAGTATTGTTCAAAATAATAGCAGTACAATGTGACTAACCAGAATAATCAAGGTTTTTAGTATATTTTTTTTTGCTACGTGGCAAACAAGTTACCAGTAGGTTCAGTAGATTGTCAGAAAACAAACAAGACCCAGCATTCATGATATGCACGCTCTTAAGGCTGTGCAATTGGGCAATTAGTTGAAAGGGGTGTGTTCAAAAAAATAGCAGTGTCTACCTTTGACTGTACAAACTCAAAACTATTTTGTACAAACATTTTTTTTTTTCTGGGATTAAGTAATCCTGTGAATCACTAAACTAATATTTAGTTGCATGACCACAGTTTTTTAAAACTGCTTGACATCTGTATGGCATGGAGTCAACCAACTTGTGGCACCTCTCAGCTGTTATTCCACTCCATGATTCTTTAACAACATTCCACAATTCATTCACATTTCTTGGTTTTGCTTCAGAAACAGCATTTTTGATATCACCCCACAAGTTCTCAATTGGATTAAGGTCTGGAGATTGGGCTGGCCACTCCATAACATTAATTTTGTTGGTTTGGAACCAAGACTTTGCCCGTTTACTAGTGTGTTTTGGGTCATTGTCTTGTTGAAACAACCATTTCAAGGGCATGTCCTCTTCAGCATAGGGCAACATGACCTCTTCAAGTATTTTAACATATGCAAACTGATCCATGATCCCTGGTATGCGATAAATAGGCCCAACACCATAGTAGGAGAAACATGCCCATATCATGATGCTTGCACCTCCATGCTTCACTGTCTTCACTGTGTACTGTGGCTTGAATTCAGAGTTTGGGGGTCGTCTCACAAACTGCCTGTGGCCCTTGGACCCAAAAAGAACAATTTTACTCTCATCAGTCCACAAAATGTTCCTCCATTTCTCTTTAGGCCAGTTGATGTGTTCTTTGGCAAATTGTAACCTCTTCTGCACATGCCTTTTTTTTAACAGAGGGACTTTGCGGGGGATTCTTGAAAAATAGATTAGCTTCACACAGACGTCTTCTAACTGTCACAGTACTTACAGGTAACTCCAGACTGTCTTTGATCATCCTGGAGGTGATCATTGGCTGAGCCTTTGCCATTCTGGTTATTCTTCTATCCATTTTGATGGTTGTCTTCCGTTTTCTTCCACGTCTCTCTGGTTTTGCTCTCCATTTTAAGGCATTGGAGATCATTTTAGCTGAACAGCCTATCATTTTTTGAACCTCTTTATAGGTTTTCCCCTCTCTAATCAACTTTTTAATCAAAGTACGCTGTTCTTCTGAACAATGTCTTGAACGACCCATTTTCCTCAGCTTTCAAATGCATGTTCAACAAGTGTTGGCTTCATCCTTAAATAGGGGCCACCTGATTCACACCTGTTTCTTCACAAAATTGATGACCTCAGTGATTGAATGCCACACTGCTATTTTTTTGAACACACC